>NW_013666943.1:147329-153799 GCF_000517525.1 Limulus polyphemus
TTTAAAGTGTAGAGAACATCGTTAAGGAATTGACTGCCACTCTTGTAATAAACGCGCAGTTTAAAGTGTAGAGAACATCGTTAAGGAATTGACTGCCACTCTTGTAATAAACGCGCAGTTTAAAGTGTAGAGAACATCGTTAAGGAATTGACTGCCACTCTTGTAATAAACGCGCAGTTTAAAGTGTAGAGAACATTTCGTGGTATCGCACAGATCCGAAATCCAGAGCGATCGCCACCTGATTTGGTTTTAGTTTTCAGATCGAAAAGTTCAAAGTTCAATAAAGATCTTTTTATTGTTGTAGTTATTGGTCAGAATGATTAAAATGGGTCATGGAAACCCAACGGAATTATTTGTGGCCGTAAAAACCAGATAGATTGATTTGCTCAGCACTAAAAGAAAGTTTAAAGATAAAGAAAGATTTTCTAAAACTTTGTTTTGTTGACAGTCAACGCCACCTATCGCCAACTCTTTTACCAACAAAAAATGGGATTTATGGTCATATTATAACGGCCATACACTTTTGAAATGACAGACTAGAGGAAAAACAGCTAAGCAACGCCATTGACCACCAATTTTTTACTTGCACTCTGCGGGTCCCAGGTTCGAGACCCTTTAGCCTTTTCAGCTGTGGGGCGTTATAATATTGTAGGATTTCGAACGCGTGACCAACAGGAACTGAAAATATTCCTGTGTTGCCGAGGTACTCTCGATTAAGGTTCTGAATAAAGCTGGACTTCCGAAATGTTGACCAGTAAATTCAGTATTCTACTTATATAATAAAAACACATTACATTGAATATGTTTCCTATTCTAGGTATTTTCTAGGGTTTGTAAACTGACCTTAACGTTTCCGTATTTACAGTACCCGTTTTATTTAGTTCGTCAGAAATATCAACGAAGTGTGGGAAAGCGCTAGGTGTCAGTGGCGGGAAAAGGTTAGCAAATAAATCAGTTTTTCTACAGTTACTTAAACTGTTACTGTTCATTCATTTGAGACACAATGGATGTCCACGTCGTTCATCTGGTGAAATTGTCACTAACTCTCAGTGGGGGATTCGCAAAATGAAAACATGCATGTACAACTAGACCTGACTACCCTTTGCCAGGCGCAGCCCACCGTTGCTCCCTGCTGAGCTTCTTGAATGGTTACTTCGGATGTGCGTCATAGGATCACGTGACTGACATAAGTCGAAAGAAGTAAATTTTCATGAGGTTTAACGCATACCTTTTCTTTTCTTACCAGCATGCGTACATGAAAAGCTTACATTCGTTGACCAACATAATTTGTCGATTCCAAACAAGCTACTTATTAGAACATGGTGGGTGCTCAAAAAAAGAATTGCGAACTTTGATACAAAAAAAAAAATTATACTTTTCATAATTTGATCAAATTAACATGTATTTGTTTTCCGTGTTTCTAAATGTTACTGAAGCTTTTATTTGTTTTGTTGTTAAGTACAAATCTAAAATATGGGCTATCTGTGTTGTGTCAGCTGCAGGGATCAAACTCTAATCTTAGAGTTATTAACCCTAAAGCTTACCACTGAATCTCCGGACCGGGGGGGGGGTGTACGTTTCTCTGGTATTCCTGAGAAGTATTTCACTGTATTTTTCACAACATTGCCGATACAAGTGGCTAAACTGATTCTCTTCCAAATAAATGTAAATATACATCAATTAAAGGGAAACAAAAATAAAAAAAAATGCCAACACGTAGGTGTACCTGATTATACAGAGGTTAAGTACGTTATATTAAATCGATCTTGCATCTTCACGACGTCATAACAGCGTAGGTTCCAGTGAAGAAGTCTCTGTCGTAATGTTTTCATTTCCAAAGCACACCATCAATCCCTGTCTCCTTTCCATAATCTGGTTCGTGTACGAGAACGATGGTTTCCTGGCGCCCGTTTCAACAGTCTAATCGCATAGACATCCATAGATGCTGTGTCCTGCTACTATACTGTTATGTCTTCTGCAACTACTTGAGGTATGCGACGGTTGAAAGATATGTCGTGGAAGTAATTTCTTTACGTATGACCTGTGTAGCTTTTACAGACGCAAACCCTTCTAGATTATATTGCGTACTATTGCGTGAGAAACTTGGATATCTTTTGTGTTCGTAGATCCTTACCTGTTACAAAACCCAATACTTTGCTTACCAAATCTAGGGGGTAACTATTTCGATATAACGTACCCAACCCTCTGTATGTACAATATGGCCGGAAATGATGTTAAAAAGTATTAACATTTTTTTAAAGATACGTTAATAGCATCTTTATAGAAGACATTCAAGATTTCTGTCTGAAACGTAAATACATATTTTCATTAACACAATTTCTCGACACCCTGTGTGTGTATATATATATATATAGACAAAATCAAACTTGCAAAAGTTTTGTTTCTCGCTTTATCGTGACTGTGCTACACAAACAATTTGATTTATCATATTTGATTAGATCAACAGTATATTGGTATGGTGAGGTGTATCAAGTTAGGTTAGATCAACAGTATATTGGTATGATGAAGTGTATCAAGTTAGTTTAGATCAATAATAGTTTGGAATGGTGAGGTGTATCAAGTTAGGTTAGATCAACAATAGTTTGGAATGGTGAGGTGTATCAAGTTAGGTTAGATCAACAATAGTTTGGAATGGTGAGGTGTATCAAGTTAGGTTAGATCAATGATAGTTTGGTATGATGAGGTGTATCAAGTTAGGTTGGATCAATAATAGTTTGGAATGGTGAGGTGTATCAAGATTGGTTAGATCAATGATAGTTTGGTATGATGAGGTGTATTAAGATTGGTTAGATCAATAATAGTTTGGTATGATGAGGTGTATCAAGATTGGTTAGATCAATAATAGCTTGGTATGATGAGGTGTATCAAGTTAAGTTGGATCAATAATAGTTTGGAATGGTGAGGTGTATCAAGTTAGGTCAGATCAATAATAGTTTGGAATGGTGAGGAGTATCAAGTTATGTTAGATCAATAATAGTTTGGTATGATGAGGTGTATCAAGTTATGTTAGATCAATAATAGTTTGGTATGATGAGGTGTATCAAGATTGGTTAGATCAATGATAGTTTGGTATGATGAGGTGTATCAAGATTGGTTAGATCAATAATAGTTTGGTATGATGAGGTGTATCACAATTGGTTAGATCAATGATAGTTTGGTATGATGAGGTGTATCAAGTTAGGCTAGATCAATAATAGCTTGGTATAATGAGGTGTATCACGTTAGGTTGGATCAATAATAGTTTGGAATGGTGTATGTATCAAGTTAGGCTAGATCAATAATAGCTTGGTATAATGAGGTGTATCACGTTAGGTTGGATCAATAATAGTTTGGAATGGTGTATGTATCAAGTTAGATTAGATCAACGTTGAATAGTTGGATGTCTTTAAATAGTTTTAAACTGGTGTATGTATCAAGTTAGATTAGATCAACGTTGAATAGTTGGATGTCTTTAAATAGTTTTAAACTGGTGTAAAATTAAGTTAGATTTATCGTTAATAGTTGTAGGTAGAAAAAGTTTATGATTAAAATAATTATTTTTATTGTAAATTATACTTTCACGGCTTTTTGCTTTCACATTCGATTCTGGTTGTAATGAGTATAATATGTAGCATAATCGTTTTACTTGGTTACTTCACACGATAATCATCAAGTATTATTGAAGTTAGTTCATCGTGTATTTTTGATCATTTTCGCTTTCAGTACAACTCTTCATCGTGATATGTAATTCGCGTTTAAAAAAATTAATAAATATTTTAGTGAATTCCCTTACCATTTTTAAGTTACATGTCAAAAGATGTGAAACACAAGTTGTTGTTACAGCTTCGTCACTTCTTAAACGCTCTTTCTTCATAATGTACACATATGTTTTACTTAATTATTTGCTCAATTCCTACCGTAACAAAAGTACACACAAAATAAATTATTCGCAAATGCAGTTTATAATCGTACCGAGAGATGGCGACTCCTGATTGTGAACTACGCGTACTGACGGTTTGTTCTTAGTTAATACTAAATAGCTGGATTTTAGTCTCGATTTCAATTCCTTTTGGCAAGTTTTATAAAATTAAGTCTGAAATAAAATTAAAATATAATTTCATTGTTACTGGTTGCTTGGTTTCGTTTCATGGAAATAAATTAAAATGCGTTTTACACTTAACTTTTCACAATGATACGATGACGCCCCTATCAACATTGTTATGTTGAGGGATTGCCATTAGCGTTCTTCTTTTTAAGATTTGTTTTTATTTTTATCAGAGTTGCAATGAGACAGATAATTTTGAAGTTTAATTTCATTTGTTTAACGGAAATACGTGAAGGTTTTCGGTTTTTAAACTTCCAAGAATTATCGGCAAGTTTCAAGTTTCTAGGTAAGTAATGAAATATTAAAACATTTGTCCTTAGTGTTTTTATTATATATCTAAAAGAAAACCAAAAACTTGGCCTTTCGATAATTTTTTACCTATAAACCTGATACTGGGAGAGTTTTTTATCTATAAACCTGGCATTGGGAGTGTTTTTTATCTGTAAATCTGGCACTAGGGGTGTTTTTTATCTATAAACCTGGCGCCCTCCAGTGGCACAGCGGTATGTCTGCGGATTTACAACGCTAGAAACCGGGTTTCGATACCCGTGGTGGGCAGAGCACAGATAGCCCTTGTGTAGCTTTGTGCATAATTAAAAACAAAGAAAAACAAAACTATAAACTTGGCACTTGGAGTGTTTGAGTGTTTTTTATTTATCTATAAACCTGGCACTGGGAGTGTGTGAGTATTTTTTTATATCTATACACCTGGTACAGTGAGTGTTTGAGTGTTTTTTTAAATCTATAAACATGACACTGAGAGTGTTTGAGTGTTTTTTATTTATATATAAACCTGGCACTGGGAGTGTGTGAGTATTTTATTTATTTATACACCTGGTACTGTGAGTGTTTGAGTGTTATTTTAAATCTATAAACATGACACTGAGAGTGTTTGAGTGTTTTTTATTTATATATAAACCTGGCACTGGGAGTGTGTGAGTATTTTATTTATTTATACACCTGGTACTGTGAGTGTTTGAGTGTTATTTTAAATCTATAAACATGACACTGAGAGTGTTTGAGTGTGTTTTTTTATCTATAAACATGGCTGCGAAAGAGTTAGTGTGCATCTTCACGTAGAGTAAAATATATAATATTACATATCTTTAGTGTGCATCTTCACGTAAAGTATATAATATTACATATTTTTAGTGTGCATCTTCACGTAGAGTAAAGTTTATAATATTACATATTTTTAGTGTGCATCTTCACGTAGTGTAAAGTATATAATATTACATATTTTTAGTGTGCATCTTCACGTAGTGTAAAATATATAATATTACATATCTTTAGTATGCATCTTCACGTAGTGTAAAATATATAATATTACATATCTTTAGTTTAACTACTTAAGCGTAAACCTAATGCTTATGAGCTGTTCTTTTTTTTTCTGAGTGACAAAGATTATTTAAATTGAACTTTAATGCCGATATAACTTTGTTAAATTTAGGTAAGAAATTATGCTGATTAACTAGATCATATCATTAAAAATATAATTTGTATCTTAATGTTCCACGAAAATCACACATTTCATAAACAAAACAATACTTCTTACCGTATTAATGTGGTTCAGAAAATATAACTTAAAAAATGATACTTATTATGAGACCAAATTATCCTTTACCGGTGTGATTCAGAATAGTGTGTGTGTGATATATGATAGATATCACTAGATCAAATTAGTTTTTACTCCAAATTCCTACGGGTCACGCTTTGAAGCTTACCGCTGAGCCACCAGGGGGCGTTCTTTGCGGAAAGAAGCATTATCCTTCTGAAACTACACCTCCTAATCAAAACCTGCACCTTTCCTACGAACCAGTTTATTTAAAATTTCTGCAAATAACTTATAATTAGGTCATATGAACAATGCAGTTCTCGCCATGACCACCATCATCACCACCTTGCCCATTGTAGTCCCATATTTAAAACTGGGTAGAGGATATACCAACACTTCATAATACTCACAACCGTTCGTCAAT
Organism: Limulus polyphemus; assembly: GCF_000517525.1. Taxonomy (NCBI): domain Eukaryota; kingdom Metazoa; phylum Arthropoda; class Merostomata; order Xiphosura; family Limulidae; genus Limulus; species Limulus polyphemus. Next base: position 153,414 of record NW_013666943.1, read on the forward strand.
GGTGAGGACTTAACGCCAAGCATAATAACGTTATGGCATCTAGGAGAAGAATTAGGATTTGCAAATGTCTGTCTTTTGAATCTGGTTACACGTTTGAGGACTAAGCTCCATAAAGTCCAGAAATGATGCCATCTCACGTGTGTCCATACTGGCCGCAGTAGGTTTTTTTCTGTAGAATGTAGATTCATTACATGTTTTATACATTCTGACAAGTGGACGTTTGCACGCCGCAACAATACATTCTGTTGACGTATTACATGGCTTTAGTATGCGTCTTCACGTAGTGTAAAATATATTACATATTTTTAGTGTGCATCTTCACATAATGTAAAATATATAATATTACATATCTTTAGTGTGCATCTTCAACGCAATACAAACTATAT
>NW_013666943.1:154686-158091 GCF_000517525.1 Limulus polyphemus
GTAGTGTAAAATATATAATATTACATATCTTTAGTATGCATCTTCACGTAGTGTAAAGTATATAATATTACATATCTTTAGTATGCATCTTCACGTAGTGTAAAATATATAATATTACATATCTTTAGTGTGCATCTTCACGTAAAGTATATAATATTACATATTTTTAGTGTGCATCTTCACGTAGTGTAAAATATATAATATTACATATTTTTAGTGTGCATCTTCACGTAGTGTAAAATATATTACATATTTTTAGTGTGCATCTTCAACGCAATACAAATTATATAGTATTACATAGCTTTAGTATTACTCTTCGTGTCTACATATAACAACATAAGAACCTCAACAAAACCACGCCCGAAAGGAAATATTGGAGAAAGGTAAGCTTGGAATCTATGTGCAAGCTGACACTTCAAACCCAAAGGGTGTTAGTGATAATATTTTCCAATCTTCAGAAACGGTTGGACTTTATGTTCACACTGAATGAATGTTTTTATCAGCGAATCTCTAGTTGTTCCTGGGAAGTGGGGAATACGTAATTCTCAGTTGTCGGCAGTGGATCGACCGCACGACGGTACTCTTTTTACAGTAAACATAATAATATGTTAATCAATGCATGTCATTATATTGTATTTGACATTTGACTTAATATTTGTTTAATGTAATACAGTGCCTTCGTTTTTAAGACTTAGAGAGCAAACTGTCGAGCTTTGTTACACATGAAACCTCAAGCTTTTGCCCAGATTTTACCGAAGGGTCCGAACTTAATCGTTTTACGCACCACTGATTCAATGGGAGCACGAAGCGCAAGCCGGCGCGTGGCAAGAGCTCGCCATCGAGCTCGTGCCCTGTTTAAAGGCTGGTACTTCGCGAGGAACGAGCCTTTCTTTTTTCCGAGACATGTAAAGGTCTTGTTTTCGACTATTTTCCCTATTGGATCTCCCCATGGAAATAATTCAACGAACTAACATGTGATTAACGGAGTGTGAGAAATCGACGACAGCAAGCACGTGACTAGACTGCCTGTGTCTAATAATACTATTTTTAGTGTTAGAAAAAAAGTAGTGTATATTATGTACTTGTGGTTTCAATTTTCTGTATCTACGGTAAAACTTTGATAAATTTCTACCTTCTTGTTCTTAGCTGGCCATATGAAACCCCACAATTCGTCAGTTGCACACGAAACAGAGTAACTTAACCCAACCCGCAAAAAGAAAATAACATTCATTAGGGTGAAATTGAGCCATTAATTGCCCCCATAAGCGATATAATGATAATGCTAACTTTAATAACCATTGTTTTACATTTCTGGAGCGTTCGTCTGTTTTATTCCGTAATTGAATATCCTCTCCATATCCCAGTGATACCACTGACAAGTTATATTTGTTATTTTATAGAACACGGTTCTTTAAGCACAGAAAGTATGGTCGATTTCTCGATAACCGTATTGCTAGGATACCATTTCACAGAAAGTTTGAAAAGTTTATCCGTTCATTTACCTTGAATATAGCTTAAACGCCTATTGCAACTTATTTAATAACGATTTTCCTCCAATCTGATATGTATCGGGGAAAAAAAAAACTTTTCCTTTCGACCTTCTAGCGATTTCGTAATAAATGTTAAACTTAACTGATTTAGAGCTAGTTTTAAACAACCAATCGAACTGGACTTCACAAGGTGTCATAGCAACCAATGTGAAGCCACTGCTAGTGGTCAGGGAGTTGCAATGACCAGTTATTACATAATCCTTGTTATTACTTTCTTAAAATCATGTAGCTAACCTTGCAGAATTTAAGGATCTATATATGCATAACGTGTTTAAAAACAACTTTAAATTGGTTAAATCAAATCACTTTCGAAACATGAATATTGACAACAACGTATATCACCTACCAACATACTACAGTGGCTACTACAGTCTTAACAACAACGTATATCATCTACCAACATACTACAGTGGCTACTACAGTCTTAACAACAACGTATATCATCTAACAACATACTACAGGGGCTACTACAGTCTTAAAAACAACGTATATCATCTACCAACATACTACAGTGGCTACTACAGTCTTAAAAACAACGTATATCATCTACCAATATACTACAGTAGCTACTACAGTCATGACAACAACGTATATCATCTACCAACATACTACAGTGGCTACTACAGTCTTAACAACAACGTATGTCATCTAACAACATACTACAATGGCTACTACAGTCTTAACAACAACGTATATCATCTACCAACATACTACAGTGGCTACTACAGTCATGACAAGAACGTATATCATCTACCAACATACTACAGTGGCTACTACAGTCTTAACAACAACGTATATCATCTACCAACATACTACAGTAGCTACTACAGTCTTAACAACAACGTATATCATCTACCAACATACTACAGTGGCTACTACAGTCTTAACAACAACGTATATCATCTACCAACATACTACAGTAGCTACTACAGTCATGACAAGAACGTATATCATCTACCAACATACTACAGTGATCATCGATGAAGGCCTAACAGTTCAAACATAGTACATATTTCCATTATGATCATCGATGAAAGAATGGAAATATGTACTATGTTTGAACTGTTAGGGTGATCATCGATGAAGGCCTAACATTTGAAACATAGTAACGATTTACTTTCAAGTAAGGAAACTGGGATTCCATACCAATGTTTAGGATTTTTCAGCTTGACAGTTGCTGTGTACAGAGGGTTGGTAGAAGGAACCAGATATTGTAGTCATGTTCTAACAGGATATATCTCTCATAGTTAGTCATTCTTGTATCCTCCTAGCCTGAAATGCGGAACGTCTGTATATTCCCATACGCGGAAAAAACTTCGGGAACCAGATTATCTTCCTATTTCGACAACGTATTGATCTTATTCATGAGGATCAAAGAAAACCTTGTGTGTGTGATTTACACTATACTTGAAATAATGATAAAAAAAAACGTGAAACTTCTCGGTATAAGAAGTACTAGCAGCTAATAAAGAGGAAACTTGTATAGTTTGTAGTGCGGAAAGAGCGCGTTTGAGGCTAAGGGAAATATGAACTAATTAAATCACCGGTCTGTTAGAATCTTTTGGGTAAACAAGAAATTGTGGAAATAACTGATAAAGGGACGTCTGTGATACGTAATCATCTTCGTCAGTGGTTAGTTCCTGCTCAATTTGTGTCCAATTTAGTTGCGAGCAGAGCATAAAGTGTGGCCGCAATTGTGTCAAAGTAGAAGCCGACCGAACATCGTGCTTGGAAAGGGGATGGGGATAGAAGTGGGAGTGAGGGGAGTTTAGAATAATCAAACCAGAGATAAATCACTACCGTTGTAATGAATCTTGATGACACACGTGTGTAGCGTATATATATATATATATAT
>NW_013666943.1:158663-165277 GCF_000517525.1 Limulus polyphemus
ATAAAAACAAGTAATCTTGTCTGGTGAATCATAAGTTAAATTACAGAAAGAATAAAAATGTGGACCCAACTGGTAGTGATGGTACAAACACAATTAATGTGATGAATAATAAGTTAAACCACAGAGGGACTAAAAATGTGGACCCCACCGGTAGTGACGGTATAAAAACAAGTAATCTTGTCTGGTGAATCATAAGTTAAATTACAGAAAGAATAAAAATGTGGACCCAACTGGTAGTGATGGTACAAACACAATTAATGTGATGAATAATAAGTTAAACCACAGAGGGACTAAAAATGTGGACCCCACCGGTAGTGACGGTATAAAAACAAGTAATCTTGTCTGGTGAATCATAAGTTAAATTACAGAAAGAATAAAAATGTGGACCCAACTGGTAGTGATGGTACAAACACAATTAATGTGATGAATAATAAGTTAAACCACAGAGGGACTAAAAATGTGGACCCCACCGGTAGTGGCGGTTTTAAAACAAGTAATGTTGTCTGGTAAGTAACAAGTTAAACCAACAGTGTGGGCAACATTGTTGAAGCAGTGTGAATTGTTTCATTTGTATCAACCAGACGAATCACAATAAGAAACCTTTGTGTAAACCCATCCTGCAGTGTGAGAGATATCTGACAGAAGAATTATGTATTGTAATCTCATTTGGAATTATGGATGATAAAAGGCGAAAAAAAAAAGAAAAGAAGATTGTGAAGTTAATGACATCTATGGAGAAATATGTATTAATCAGTTGAAACTTCTGTGGTACGTACGAATCTAAATTTTTATCCCCTGTCTCATCCCTCCTTTATTTCCAGGCTGTATCCGGCTCTCAGTTAGCCCCTTAACGGAAGCTTCTCTGCATGGAGGCCTCTGTCTAACGGATTCCTTATCTTTAACAAGCCCGCCAGGGGAAGTGGAGGAGGGATGACGGAAAACTCACGGAAAGCTGACTTCCGCACGGCCCGGAACAGCGACGGTATCACTAATTAGGAAGATAGCATTGCCCGTCACTGTTACAAATCGAACCAAAAACGTAGAGGCTCCCTTTCTCTTTGCCGCGGCCAATGAAATCGATGATCTCATACGACGAAAGAGCGCGTGCAGTGACGATAGAGTTGATCTAGTGTATAGTATTATGGCTTTAACACGGTTCGCCTCAAGCTGTTGCCATCTCATTCTTGAAGAGATGCATTTTGGTTCGTTCCAAACTTCCTGCACGTCAGCTTCTGTTAGCTAAGGTTTATCGGTAGATTGTCTCGAGGCTATGAGAGTATGTTAGCTCCGCTCATCCTGGTGCTGAGAGCAGAAATACTGTATGCATACATGTATGTATGTGTATATATATATATATATAAATGTGTGTATGTAAGGGAGAGGAGGGTCTGCCATTCCTGCCTGCCGGTAATCTTTATCTGTCTAAGGCGTGAGGTTGGTCTGACTAAAGAATACCACCATTACTAACGAACTTATTTGTTCGTGGTAGCTTTACAAGATGGTGGGGGAGAAAGGGGAGTACCGGATATCGTCTCATCTCATTCACTTCCCAGAACTATAAAGGCCTCGTGGCTTTTTCAGCATGTTCATGGGCTCGGCTTTACGCTATCTTCACCCTGAAACAACCTCCTTCCTGATACCACATCAGGTATCTGTATTTTTTATGGAACAAACAAGAACGTAGATAAGACATTCGATATTTATACCACTCTCGATCTCTGCTAGACGCATGTTTTCGGGCTTGTAGCTATAGTTTCTATGATCTGTTGAGTTTATACCACTCTCGATCTCTGCTAGACGCATGTTTTCGGGCTTGTAGCTATAGTTTCTATGATCTGTTGAGTTTATACCACTCTCGATCTCTGCTAGACGCATGTTTTCAGGCTTGTAGCTATAGTTTCTATGATCTGTTGAGTTTATACCACTCTTGATCTCTGCTAGACGCATGTTTTCGGGCTTGTAGCTATAGTTTCTATGATCTGTTGAGTACTTGTATTATACAATATCGCCTCTTCTGAAAGATTTAATGAGAAACTACTCAGAATGTAACTCACAGAACATGTGATATTACCATTTTACTGAAACTTTACTATGAACATGGTGTTTCTTACCATTTTACGTTTAATAAAATCGAAAACAACAAACAAATATTATACATCAGAACGATATAAGTTAGTGTAAGTGTGACATACAATTTTTATACAACTTTGTAGCATTTAGCCATCTGTATTAATTTTTACATTCATAATACAAAATCTGTTTTTTACTAATATTATATTTTCACCAAATAGTAAATTTCGTGATTTTGTATTCTTTATGTGTTTACTAATATATGCCAAACTTATGTTTTTTACTAATTCGATATCGTCACCAGCTAGTAAACTTTATATTTTTACTAATACGATATCGTCACCAAATAGTAAAATTCATGTTTTTTTACTAATATGTTATCGACTTTACGATATTTTACTAATATGATATCGTCACCAAATATAGAACTTTATATTTTTACTAATATCATATCGACTTTATGATTTTTTATTAATATGATATTATCACCAAATAGAAAACTTTGTATTTTTTACTAATATAATATCGACTTTATGATTTACTATTATTATAATATAGTCACCAATTAGTAAACTTTATGTTTTTCTAATATGATATCGTCACCAAATAGTAAACCTTATATATTTTTCCTAATATGTTATCGACTTTATAATTTTTTTATTATGATATAGTCACCAATTAGTAAACTTTATGTTTTTTTAATGATATCATCACCAAATAGTAAACCTTATATATTTTTTCCTAATATGTTATCGATTTTATTATTTTTTATTAATATGATATCGTCACCAACTAGTAAACTATATGTTTTTTTACTGATATGATATCGTCACAACTAGTAAATTTTGTTTTTTACTAATACTATATCGACTTTATGTTTTTACTAAAATTATGTCGTCACCAAATAGTAAACTTTAAGAAATTGATAAACAAATTTATACATCACAAACTTGAAAGTGTTGTAATCACTTTGTAAGTGCTGTGCGATGAACGAGAATATTTTTTTTTTATTAATTAGACCTATACTGACATCGCAGCCAGTAATAAAATCATTATTTTTCCAATATTTTTTCCATAATTTTTCGTATGACTACTTCCTGTGAGGTTGTGATAATTCACGAACACAATCGCAATAAAAACTATAAATCCTTACTCGTACGTGGAACTGGTTCACTAACACTCACAATATGTCATACACGCAAAACTGGTGCAACAAATTACGTGGTGTGTCATACACACGGGAGACTGGTTCAACATTATATACAATGTGTCGTACACACGCAAAGCTGATTCAGCAGTATTGGTTTGATTGTTTGTTGTTAAGTGCATAGCTATACAATGGGCTATCTGTGCTATGCCCAACATGCATATCGATACCCGATTTTTAGAGTCGTAAGCCTGTAGACTTACCGTTGAGTCACTGGAGGACAGTTCATTAGTATACGGGATATGTTATTCACACGCAAAGCTGGTTCAACAATATACGCAGTGCGTAGTACACACGTAGAACTAATTCAACAATGTTTGTGATGTGTTAAACACATGCAAAACCAATTCAACAATATGTGAAATATGGTATAAGCACGCAAAACTGGTGCAACAACATACGCGGTGTGCTATACACACGAAAAACTGGTACAACAATATTCGCAGTGTGCTATACACACGGAAAACTGGTACAACAATATTAGCAGTGTGCTATACACACGAAAAACTGGTACAAGAATATTAGCAGTGTGCCATACACACGAAAAACTGGTGCAACAATATTCGCGATGTATTTATACAAACGCAAAACTGGTGCAACAATATACGCGATGTGTTACATAATAATTTCTCATAATATCACTAACTTGTAGTTTAATAAAAGTTTTATCATATCAAAGAAAGTTATTTTAATGATAAAAATTCACACACACATTTTCCACGAACATGTGCTAATAAAACAATAATTTCTCCAACAATAACTTCGCCTTGGATTATCCTACTATGAAGACTATTTGAGGTCACGATGACAAACGAGTTATGCTTGAAATATATAGAGGCGAAATCTTACAAGGGCGCAAAACAATAATTAATGTAAAATGTGTATACAGCGTGCAGTAAATCTTACAAGGGCGTAAAACAATAATTAATGTAAAATGTGTATACAGCGTGCACTAAATCTTACAAGGGCGTAAAACAATAATTAATGTAAAATGTGTATACAGCGTGCACTAAATCTTACAAGGGCGTAAAACAATAATTAATGTAAAATTTGTATACAGCGTGCACTAAATCTTACAAGGGCGTAAAACAATAATTAATGTATAATGTGTATACAGCGTGCACTAAATCTTACAAGGGCGCAAAACAGTAATTAATGTAAAATGTGTATACAGCGTGCACTAAATCTTTCGTTGCTTTTGTTTTGTATTTCTCATTATATTATTGATGTATTAATCGTCAAAGCGGTTTAAATTTTCGTTAAGTATATTCATTATTTTAAAGAATCAAAAATGGCGATATTATTCCTCCAGGAAGTGTTGTTTTGTTTGTTTTAGAATAAAGTCACATCGGGCTAACTACTGTGTCAACCGCGGGGAATCTAATTTCGGGTTTTAGCGTTGTAAGCCCGTATTCTTACCGCTGTCGTACCGGAGGACCCACCAGTAGGGCGGGATGGGTTTGAAATGGAACACTGGTCAGATTAATCTGTCCAGGCAAATTACAGGATATGTTTGATTCTACTTTTCACACAATTCCTTATAAAATCTATATAAAAAAACACATAAGTGTGTTTTATGTTCTGCATTTTTATGTAAAATGTTTATTTCAATGACTACAAGAACAGCTTGGAAAGTTTACATGAGATACGAAGTAAATTTCTGTGTTAAAATGCGGGAATATTGAGCTGAACGATTTTTTTACACAGGATTAAAACTAAAGGCTCTCATCAATTTCATAGTGTAAACAATTAAACTTTGTAAACAAATATGGTTATCTCACATTCGTATAGTTAATTATATAACATATCACTCCTTTATTGTAGTTTAGAAAATGTTACAAATATTAACATTTGTTTAATCTTTGTAAACAAATATGGTTATCTCACATTCGTATAGTTAATTATATAACATATCACTCCTTTATTGTAGTTTAGAAAATGTTACAAATATTAACATTTGTTTTTATAGCATTTGATATGTCTGCCCCTCTCCTTCACAATACATGCTAATTTAATAATATAAAGCCTGATATGTTTATTATTATTATGCACGGTTCTCACAGATTTTCTCTTAGGAAAATTTGAAACCATTACTCACGTAGCGACCGGTGCGTCACGTGTCTTGTTTTTACCTCGTCCACGGAGGTCATGTTGAAACTGATCTTCACTAACGCCCTCTACTCACTATTCCGATATATGGACAATACTATGACCTCGTGCATTTTCCCACACAGGGACGTTTTCACCCTGGTTGTTTTATTTTGCGGAGCTAAGGGTAAACAAGTGCTGACAATTGACTTTCCGGCCTAGCTACGTCTCCGCTATACAACCCCGCAGACAAACAATCAGACAGTGTCCAATCCAGTCTGCTTTTGTCACCTATCCGCCTGTGAAATAGGCCAAAAAGGCTTAACCTATAACACGTAGGCTTAGCTGACTGTGGTGAAAAGCCTTCCATAGGATTTTCACTGCTAAATGGTTTCTAACCAATTCACACAGAATCAACTATGTTGTTTGGATCAAAGAGATTCACGACTCAATATTACTTTTACGGGCGTTTTTTTTTTGTTGCTATGTTACATATATATGTAATATTTTCTTTATTCTTTTTTTTGCCAATACGTTGAGATTTCAAGTTGAATAACATACAAAACATAGAGAAAATTATACGAAGTTAATGTTCGTTCATACTTTTATATCTATTATTTTAACTGTTTAACTAAAATATTGGAAAAGGTTAAATATATTTAGGTGACAAAGCAAACGCATTAAGCGAAGGAATAATATCGACAAGTGTTCCAGTAATGGAACAGCGAGAGGTTTTAAGCACTCTTTACTGTAAGTAGTGTTTTAATATCCTTCTGCCTTAATAATAGCCACAATGTTGCTAAAATAGCTGCAGAGTTTCGTATTTATCCGTGGATAGACTTAAAGTGACCACTGTTTCAAAACTGATATTCAAAGAAGGTAAATTAGTTTTTAGAGAAAAGTAAAAACGTTCGTCAAAACGCTTTTGTAAACATTCCACTTTTTCAAAAATTATACAGTGGTCCTTGTAGTTCGAACAACAGTTACATTATAAAGTGGTCCTCATAGATTAAAAATAATTACATTATACAGTAGACCTCTGGACGTCGAACTGTAGTTAAACTATACAGTAGACCTCTGAACGTCGAACAATAGTTCCAATATTCACTGGTCATCGTAACGTCAAACAGTAATTAAACTATACAGTAGACCTCTGAACGTCGAACAATAGTTCCAATATTCACTGGTCATCGTAACGTCAAACAGTAATTAAACTATACAGTAGACCTCTGAACGTCGAACAATAGTT
>NW_013666943.1:166181-181263 GCF_000517525.1 Limulus polyphemus
CTTGTCTTCTAGCATTGAAGAATAGTTACATTTTATACTGGTCCTTGCGAACAAAAGTTATATTATAGAGTGGTCTTCATAATATCAAACAGTAGAGATTTAGTACGTGGATAACCGTAAAACCTATAAGAAAACTTCGTTCCATTACTATTATACATTTTTAAGAATAAATAAATACATCTGTGGTTTCTTGACCACCATAGTTACAGTATTACTTAGATATGCACGTTTAACTACAGATTGTGGCACCGTTAGGACTCACCATAGACTCGAATGAACATTGAATCAATCTATCTGTGAACGTGCTTTAAATTTCTCGTAACGCAAACAGTTGATGTTCCTGAATTACAGAGGTTTTCTAGTGCTTAACTGAAGTTATATATATATATATATGGAATTTTGTACTTGTGACTTTTAACACAGTCAACACAAGCGGACAGTCACACTGACAGGTGAATGATTGGATACACTGATAGACAGATAAGTAGAAAGATTGTTTGTTTCTAATTAAGCACAAAACTACACAATGGGTTATCTGTGCTCTGACCACCACGGGTATCGAAACTTGGTTTCTAGCGTACCGTTGTGCTACTGGGAGACAATTAGAAAGAATGACGAACAGTCAGACAAAGAGAAAGATAAGAATTAATATAGATAGATGGACAGATATTGAAATTAAGATTCGATATGGCTTAGCGCGAACTGTAAGTTTCGTGAGATTAAGATTCGTGGCCTATTGCCGCAAAAACGCGATCAGTACATCATAGAAATGAAAATTAAATCTCAGTCTTCAATCACAAATCGATCACAAGAGTTGGCGATGGGTGCTGTTTTCACTAACTGTCTTCCCTCGAATTGATCATTTTAAATTAGGGACGGTTATGCGCAGAAAGTCCTTTGCGTGGATTTGCGCGAATATTTTGAAACAAACAAACATAGATATATTTTCATTATGTAATTATTCGATACTATTAAAATGGCTCATTTATTAAACAACATTTTACTCCTTCCGACAGTAAGGTAGTTTTCCTTACAACAGTCATTTTACAAAACGTGAACCTGAAGAAATCATACAACAGTAAACCTAACTTGTAAATATTATTCGAACTAATGAAAAATAATGATTCAGAAACTTTCCGGGAGATTACAAAATAATGGAGTGGCAACATGAAATAAAGTGACTCACAGCGCCTTCTGGTAGCAAGTGAATGAATTTAAAACTAACCATATCTAGTTCTTTTTTTTTAGGAAATGAAACGAATAACCGTTTGATTGTTTACATGATAATTAATAAACCTTACTAAAATTGAATATTTTTTGCCATTGTGAAACTATTTACAGAATATTAGCGTGGGTTTATCTGCCCAATTCGCCAGAGCTGTTTTTTTTTTAAAGGATGCTGGAACCAGTGGGGCATTTGCCCCATAAATAATTTGGTACATTAATGTTCTTTCTAATGCTTCTTTTAAATATCTGTGTTACTGAACGATGTTATGCCTCATCAATATTACATGTCGGTCCTGTATTGCCACTTTTAGATTAGTTTTGAGCCAAACGATGGCGCTGCAGCTGATCTTTGATAATTTGCAAATTGTGTGCGCTAATTGTAGATCAAATATAAGATTCATTACTATGAACTTAATATACCTACGAACTGTATAAACTTAAACACACGTATAATACTTATATAGAAATACATAACAAAAATCACTTTCTTATCTGTATGTATTTTCATGGACGATAAAATGCTGCTAGACACATGTAATTTTGGATCATGCCGTAGTTTACTTTTTGGGATGTTATTGCCACAAGCATACGCAGTGAAACATTGGAATAGTGCTGCCTAATTTTATGCTGTGGTTGAAATTGTCTGAACTCTAAAACTGGCAAAAAGTTTGAAATTTAATTTCTGACCTGTCTTCAATGTCAAACCCGTAATAAGACATAGACTTCACTATCCCACCAATGTAAATGTGCTTCTGGCGTCTCTCACTGTAAGATGTTTTTAGAATATCTAAAAGGATTTCTGAATCTCTGCAAAGCTTAGGCCTAATCTTATCGTGTGAAATGTTAAATGCTATTATCATGCTGTATAAAAAATATAGCAATGTTGTTCATTCAGAAAAATAAGTGACACATCATTTAACATGTTAGCGTGATCAACATATTCTTATTCCAGTGGCACATTAGTATGTCTGCGGATTTACAACGCTAGACACCGGGTTTCGATGTCCGTTGTGAGCAGAGCACAGATAAACCATTGTGTAGCTTTGTGCTTAAACTACAAACAAACAAACAAACAAACTTCTTCCTAAGGAACAAGTATAACATGATTTTGTGAAGCTGCACTGGGAAATTTGTACGTTAGAAATAAGTTATATAGACAAGCCTTGATTGATACGTATAGGGAAGGAGCAAAGTGATACTTACGCGCAATCACGTGCACAAACAAAACACCTATAACAATGGCCAATGCCAGTCGTGAAGTCAAGTGTGAGCAATCTGTCAGTTTCTTAGATTCACAGCAAAAGCTTCCACAGTAGACAGTATTCTCTCCCTGTTGCTCTACATTATGTTATTACTGATTTGTGTAGTCGAGTACTCGGAGCGTTGAGGTGTCTTGAGCACATACTGCATATAAAGATTAGCCGCTTTCACAGTGGAGACGACAAGAATACATATTTCAAGGTTTCACTGATGTAACACCCCCCTCTTCATGTGTTATTTACTCTTGACAAGTCATTAATTTTCTGTATTAAATAGCAAGACTGGTTGAATATTTGTCATTTCTAGCCTCTTCTGTCCGCCTCTCTTTTTCTTCCAATTCTATTTCCGGTTGGAAACCAAGACGAGGGAGGTTGAGCAGAGCGAGGAAAGTTGTTTTGGTGGGGAACAGGCTAGATTTCTCTTTCCACCGCCTCTTCACAATACATACACTTCTTAGCATAACATATCATTTTCTTCAAATATCATTCTCACTACGCTCAGCCGATGTAAGCAACTTTCCACCTATGCCAACAACACGCAGAAGTTTGGAGCTTTACAGCTGCAAATTCTGTAAACGTCATCATAGGGGATCAGCTTTTAGTAGTAGTTCTAATATATTGTTTACACCAGTTGAACAATTAAAACCTGACGTCAAAATATCCAAGATGTTATAATACTTTGATCTGTTAAAATGGGATCAAGTTATTTTAAAACACCAACAATTAAAACTTAATGTGCATTTTACAAAACAGAAAGAGAAGGAAATATGAAAATTTTTTACTACCATTGTTAACTGAGAACTCTAGTTTTGAGCTATAGTAGCCAGTGATAATTATTTTTATATTGGATTAATCTAGCTACAAAGTTAGATATCATCTTCTTTGTTATGAAAGAACACGAACGTACGTGTCTGTGAACGAACCAACACCAACATTTGTTAAATAAAGATACACACAAATGTTACGAGTTCTATCTGCGGATTTCTTTTCGGTAAATCCATCAAATCCAGTTATCTTTTCATCGAGCTTTCTATTTGAGCACATTAGCAACACAGTCTGATTTAGTAAAACTTATGCAACTGTTTTTCTTTGTCTCTCTTATCACCCAAACTATGGGGAGATGACCTCCGTCCGGCCGCTAAGTGCTTTGACCACTGCCACTTACTCACGAGACTTAAAGTAAACCACCTCGTTGAGTTTCACTTTCATTTCCGCTGCACTCCTTTAATGCCTTAACATTATTCATCCGCATTGGAAACGAGACAACTGATGTCCATTAAAAAGTAGACCCAGGGACTGTCTAAAACCATGACAAAGCTGTATGATACCTCGTAAGGTTTGAGTAATTGCTAACATAGACCACCAGAACAGCCTCAACCCTTTACCCATTACTCTTGATGTAGTTCTATTGAGTTTCTCCTCTAGAGTTAAGGACGAATGGGATTTACTTTGGATAAAAATTATTTTCTTTGCAAACGACTTCCTCTTCTGGTCTTTAGCTTGTACATTACCCACTTGAAGAGATAATATACTTTCCGTCGAAAGGGAGAAAATGAATTTCCGACGGGATCTAGTAGAGTCGGAATGTGTAGTTTAGTAGTGAACACGGAAGGTACCTGTAATGGTTTGTTAACCATCAAGAACGATTATAGCATTAGAAAACAAATGTGAAACGCAAACACACGCACATTAAGAAGTTCTAGACAGATAGATAGTTATATAACCGGACGGACAGACAGATAGATAAAACAATAGATGGGTGGACATACAGACAGGCTATAGAGATGGAATGGGGAACGGAATGGACTGGCAGAGAGGCAGATAGATAGATAAAAGGATAGATACAGAAAGACAGACAGGCTGCTAAATAGACAGAAGAATGGTCGGACAGATAGGCATATAGGTAGCTAAGTCACTCCTATGTGATATCAAAATGTTTTAAAACCAGAGCTTGTGGTCAAACTATATTTCGTGATGAAAAGTTGTTTTATATTTCATACTTACTCTATTGAACTCTCACTAGTACAATATTTATTTTCCAATCACAAGAGTTTCTAGAGTTTAAATATTTTCACTGTTTTGGGCAGTGTTGTAAAATTTGAGCTCACATTTTCACAGGTTCAACAACAACAAAAAAAAAAACATCTTTATTGGAACGGGTCAATAGCGGTTATTGTAATCACTAGGGTAGTTCTTCTATGGATATCCAAGCGTTTTAGTAAACTTATATCCAACACGAACAAAACTATTTCAATCGATAACCATCTTTAAGAGTAGGCTATAGAGGAAGACGTACGATACTGATCAACGTTATTGTTAAAGAAAACCGCTATCATAGCTGCATTTTTTATTCCTTACTTTTTAAAACGGTTTTCAGCCTTTAAACTCATCTAAGGAACAAGCACTGCCTAAAGATTTTCCTGAAATAAACTTGCAGAAAGCTATAGACTGTAAGCTGTTTAAAGTTATGTGTTGAAACTAAATACCAAAAACCACAAGTTCTAACGCTATGCTCAAATTGGTAGACAGTTATAGTTTGCAAGCTGTTTAAAATGATTTGTAAAAACAATGCCGAATTAAAACAAGGGCTGATGGGCCAATAGCCTAGGGGTTCCGAAGACTTTAGGAACCCCATCAGCTTTGACTATATTTGAAAAACATGCACAGATCCATTTATGAGACCCTAAAGATATATTAGTCCCTTGGTCCCTAGTAGGCTCAATCTGGCCTTGTGTAGAAACTAATAGTAAAACCAGAATTTTGTTGCAAAGCTGCATTTGGTATTTATTATATTGTAAACTGAATCAAATAATTTGTATAAATTAATATGAAAATCAGCACCAAAAGAGACATTTTGTGTCCAAGCAGGAGTTAGTGATAAACTTACAAACAAAAACCCATGTTTAAAGATGACGAGTCTTTTAATTTTCTTCTGTCGTAACTACAGCTTAGAATGGTAAACAATTTACACATTACGCAACATTTGAAACGCAGCCTCAACTTACATCTGATGTTAGAAACATACAAGTGATATCGTTGTAACGCCTGTGTTGGCTTACTGTGAAGATATCGAATGAAGGTCAAAACAGCTATCAACTTTAAACCATGGCAATGAATGTTGAACGGAAAAATTGTACGATAGAGGTCGGTTCTTAACTAAATTCATAAAAGCGCTTTGAACGTTTCGATAGGGTTTTGTAACGTTTGCATACAGTGAGAGCACGTGCTTTGGATGGAGCACGTGCGACACGCTGCTTGTCGCGTGTTAGTATTGCGTCCAGAACGACACTCATTGAACGGTATTGCTGGGAGAAGTGGGAGACGGGATAGAACGGAGGATCTTCGGGATGATGCTGTGATGAATTCGATCCGGTACTGTCCCGTACAAACAAATTAAAAGACGGCTATGGCCTTTCTTTACTTTATATGTATACGTTGATGAATAGTTATCTAATGCTGAGCTCACCATGGGGCCTGTCACGTGGATTTGGAAGCCAGCACGTGTTCTAGTCGGTCTTAGTTAATGCCAAGCTGTTGATAGAATTATTATATAGAACATTTTCTCACATTGTTGCTGTAATAAAAAATATTCTTATATAATGGACGACTTGGTAAAAAAAATATATGCAGCGAACTAACTGTTTGCAGCGCGTAGTGTAAAAAGTAAAAAAAACAGACGTGATATTTCCGCTAGCTTGCAGAGGTTTACTGTAAGTCAGCGCTTCCCAAAGTGTGAACCCCCCCCCCCCCCCCGAGGTGCAAATTATTTCTTGAGGGACGCGAGGGATTAGGGTAAAGCCAAATAGTATAATAATTCTTCTATTAATTAAACTAGACGTATTTACTACAACACACATAACTATTTAGTGAGTATTAGTGTATTACATCTCGTCACTTAACTCACTCTTTCACTCATTTAAAAAAGAAGGGGGTGCGCAAGAAACCATATTTATTAAAGGGGCGTAGATGCTGCAAGGCAATGGTTGCATTCAAGCGTTTTTCACGAAACTCACGTCTTTATTATTCATTTATGTACTTTTATTTGTTGTGGCTTCCGAATGACTTTTATTTATAGCACAAAAAAGAGCTTAAACTAACACTGCACTTCGAGAATTTTCCATCAAAATGAAGAGCTAGCTGAGACTTATTTTTAAATGGCATGACTTGAATCAACCCATATGGATTCTTTATTGCTGATGTTTTCATTTTTGCTCACCAGGACTAGCACTTGGCCACATTTAAACTATTGGCAAGTCCCCTGGTGGGACAGCGGTAAGTCTTCGGATTTACAGAGCTAAAATCATGGGTTCGATTTCCCTTGGTGGGGATAACCTAATGTGGCTTTGCTATATGAAAACAAACAACTGGCAACGTCGTGAATTTTTTACATTAACTCCCACGTTGTTATTTCCAACCCTGTCTTCTCTTTAGGCTATTTTAAAGGCTCAACGAGGGCAATTGCAGCGATACCTGTCAGGGATAATATAAGTTGGTATTTTAGCATATCTAACCAGTGTTAACAAAATATCAAACTGCATACGTTAAAGAAAATTTCTTTCCATTATCTCTCACATTCAGTAACTCATTAAATGTTTCAACATTTAATTCTTGCTTCGCGCGCCCAATTAGTACTTGCTAAATGCAGAGTATAACGTTATAAAGAGTAGAAATATGATATCGGAACATGTCACAAAGTAGTGTTTTATTATTCTCGGTTCAGCGGCAAGATTACGAATTTACAATACTAACATCTGGCGTTCGATTCCCCGCGATGGACAAAGAGCAGATAGCTAATTGTGTACCTAAAACAACAACAATAATATGTGAAACAGGCCTGCATTAGAACACGCTATGTACAACTAATGGAACATAGTTTGCATGGGGCATATTTGGATTACATAGTACAAATTCTCTATTGACATGTGGCGTTCCCAGTTTGAATGGAACATAGATTACATGGTACAAATTCTCTATTGACATGCGGCGTTCCCAGTTTGAATGGAACATAGATTACATGGTACAAATTCCTTACTGAGACGCGGTGTTCCCAGTTTGAATGGAACATAGATTACATGGTACAAATTCCTTACTGAGACGCGGTGTTCCCAGTTTGAATGGAACATAGATTACATGGTACAAATTCTCTACTGACACGCGGTGTTTCCCGTTTGAATAGAACATAGTTGGATTACATTGTACAAATTGTCTATTGACACGCAGTATTCCCAGTATGAATGGAACATAGTTGGATTACATTTTACAAATTGTCTATTGACACACAGTATTCCCAGTATGAATGGAACATAGTTGGATTCTATGGTACAAATTGTCTATTGACACACAGTATTCCCAGTTTGAATGGAACATAGTTGGATTCCATGGTACAAATTCCCTACTGAGACGCGGCATTCCCAGTATGAATGGAACATAGTTGGATTCCATGGTACAAATTGTCTATTGACACGCAGTGTTCCTAGTTTGAATGGAACATAGTTGGATTACATGGTACAAATTGTCTATTGACACACGGTATTCCCAGTTTGAATGGAACATAGTTGGATTACATGTTACAAATTCCCTACTGAGACGCGGCATTCCCAGTATGAATGGAACATAGTTGGATTCCATGGTACAAATTGTCTATTGACACGCGGTATTCCCAGTTTGAATGGAACATAGTTGGATTCCATGGTACAAATTGTCTATTGACACACGGTATTCCCAGTTTGAATGGAACATAGTTGGATTACATGTTACAAATTCTCTATTGACACACAGTGATCCCAGTTTGAATGGAACATAGCTGGATTCCATGGTACAAATTCCCTACTGAGACGCGGCATTCCCAGTATGAATGGAACATAGTTGAATTCCATGGTACAAATTGTCTATTGACACGCAGTGTTCCCAGTTTGAATGGAACATAGTTGGATTACATGGTACAAATTGTCTATTGACACACGGTATTCCCAGTTTGAATGGAACATAGTTGAATTACATGGTACAAATTGTCTATTGACACGTGGTGTTCCCCGTTTGAATAAGGAGTAGTTTGATTACTTTTAGTTTTTGCCTATCAAGTGAACTTTCTTAAGCTCATTAGAAAATTAATTTACGTCATTAGCTACTCATTGTTCTTAGTTAGGCTAGTATAAAACAAAAACTCTTTGGTAATTCATTGACATATACATTATGGTTGTGGAAAGCAGACGCCACAGATTTCTCCTGCATATATAACAAATATTTCATATTTATAAACTTTTTAATTTTGTTCTAAAGTTCTATTTCGTAACATCTTCAATGCAGTTGAGGTCATGTGCTAATTTAACTCTAAATGTTACTTTCTCTAGTAGGATTTGATAAAGGAGGCTATAGACTGTTTTATGGGATAGTCGTATTGTATCCTACATCGCTTTGTATATGTGGGATCGGCTATGTCATAACGGTGACATGGAGCAGAGATATCTTCAAGTAAATGTTAATTAATTTTGTGATTTTTGAGCTGCAGTGAGAATGTGGATCGTGAAAACACAGTTTGAAATTTTCACTCAGATCCGTTTCTGCCTTGGAAAAATCAGGAATTTTTGTTGCGGAAGTTTCGTCTCATATATTTTTTATCACTCTAGTTTCTATTCATGTCTATTTTTTCTCTTACTTAATAGTCAATTTGTTTTCAATTTACTTTCGATAACATCTATTTTGTTTCTGTTATTGAATTTCGTTTTTTTTGTTTGTTTTATTATTTGATTTATAAATGTATTCTATTCAATTTTTAACAACTGCAAGTCTCTCCACTATAAATAAACCACTGTTCCATCTTCTTTTCTGTTTCTGGTATTTGAAAACTATGTTTTTGTTCTATTTTCACACAGAGATTTTTCGTCTTTTATTCCATCCGGCTATAACGAATCACCACACCTATCCTTCTACTATTAGAACGAAGAGCCTCTCGCTATTGCGATGATTGGCTAATTATGTGTTTGATCCATCATACATCTTAGTATGTCACGTGATATTAAGAGAAAGTTGCGATTGGTCGACAGTATTTGTGACCATCAAATATGAGGAATGTTCCTGAACTTGACAAAACGACATATTCCAAGCAGTAGAAAAAAAAGGCCTGTATCGATATAAGCATTTATTCATCTTCTTTTCAGATCAGAGGTGACTTTACTGTTAGTGCAAAAGTGCTCGTTCAAAGAAAGCTTAATCGAGTGAGAAAAAATAAATTCTATTATGTCGTAATGTATTATAATTACACGGAAATTAAGTAGCGTTTAGTCTCTGTGCATAACTACGAAAAATACTTGCGAAGAGAGATAGAATTTAATGATACCGTATTTTTATTTCTAAGCCTTTTGTTGTAAGTTAATCGTTAATCCAGGTGTCGCTCTTTCAGCAAAAAATAAAAAATAAATGGTGATATATAATTATTTGTCAAATGACATCCATGTCGTTTAATGTTTTTGCTACAAACATTAGAGTTTCCGTCACTCTTGACCTTAGTTTCCATTTTCCTTCCGCTATAAAAGATTTTATTTCTTCCAACACCGGAACGAAGGAAATAGAAAATCCCGCGTTCCGGTAGCTTTCTTTTCCGCTAGTCTTCTGACTCACGACCGCTACTCTCTGGGCCACAAGAGAAGCATCGTTCCATAGGGTGACAAAATAAGCATAATTCATTAACATGTGGCGGGAAAGGGCGCTCTATCTTACTCTGATTGGCGGCTATCATAGTACGGAAACACATGAGCCACTTGGCACGCACTCCGGACGTCATAACTCGTTGAGGACGCTGATTGGCTGGGTCCGCTTGGAGACGTGTCGGCAGCTATGCGGTTGAACACCACTATTAAGAGGCCGTTTATAAAGCCTGTTGGAGTTAATCGATCAACCCATGGCGAATGTGTACGTGGACACGGTAGCACAGATTTTATTAACCAGTGCTGCCGCAAGTCGCAGTGGGACAAAGTTTCTCCACAACCTTTGCTCGTGCAGACTCGTCGCCAACGCTTTGTCGAAGCATCGTTGATAACTCCTCATACAGCAGGTTAAATCTAATCCTTACAATCATTTCTCGAAGTGCCCGTGCAGCGGAGCAGGCCGAAAGCACGTGGACCTGTGGGGGCCGGTGTTTATGCTGTTCCGCGCCCGTTGAAGGGCTGGCACTGACCACCGTGGCGCGAGACGGCGAGTGTCCACATCAACTCCCGTGTCGCTACGGGACCGCGGAGGTGTGTCGGCTGTGGATGCAGACTGGGAAACCGTCAGATTTTTTCCCTTGTAATAACGGCTCACCCATTGCAAACCTTCCCATGCTTTTCACTGGTAATACTTTTTTTAATAATGCTATCTTTTCATTTTTGGAAGAAAAAACTAATATTTGTAAGAACAAAAAATCTCAAATTAACCAATCCTTTAGAGAAGTTAGTTAACACTACGCTCACAATAGTAGGCAAGTAATTAAACGTGAATTTTTAAACAAGACTTGTAATGAAATACTGTTTTTTTCTTACTTTCTTTATATATTTTTCTTCTTCATAGTGTTGGTAAAACTTTTCAAGGATTCATATTTTGTTCATAGAGAACAAAGAGTGTAATGAAATTGATATGAAACAAACTGTTTTCTGTTTATTGTAAAATACTTTTTTCAAGACTCAGATATTGTTCTTAGAGAAAAAGGGATCTTATGAAACAAACTGTTTTCTGTTGATTGTAAGACACTTATTCGAGATTCATATTTTGTTCATAAAGAACAAAGATGTAATGAAATTGATATGAAACAAACTGTTTTCTGTTTATTGTAAAATACTTTCTTCAAGACTCAAATATTGTTCTTAGAGAAAAAGGGATCTTATGAAACAAACTGTTTTCTGTTGATTGTAAGATACTTAAATCCATGTACATATGTTATGCTAAAGATCTATTTTTTAATCAAAAGGTGTGTGTGTGTGTGTGTACTACAACTAAAGTTGGTTATGATGTGAACTGTCTCATCTTTGAAATATTCTGATTGTCCTTCCGATCACTCTTTCATTGGAGACGTTAATAAAACAATTTAAATGCTGAATAAGTGAGGCGTGTCCGTACGTTGGACACTATTTAACACATTTATTGTTCTTCTTTGTGCAAAGAGGTTTTTCTCTTTCCTCCTGAGAGAAAAACAAAGTTGCAGGTGCGGGTGTTACTAAAAACAGATTATTGAATTCCAGATGTAGTGAAAAACCCATAAATGTGGGTTTAAGTAAAAATATTCGATACACTTGGTAACAGGTTAGAAAAAAGTGCATGTAGGTGTTGCTTAAAACTCTGATCCAAGTGTTACTAAAACTCTGATCTAAGTGTTACTAAAACTCTGATCCAAGTGTTACTAAAACTCTGATCCAAGTGTTACTAAAATCTCTGACCCGAGTATTGCTAAAACTCTGATCCAAGTGTTGCTAAAACCCTGACCAAAGTGTTGCTGAATCTCTGATCCGAGTGTTACTAAAACTCTGATCCAAGTGTTACTAAAATCTCTGACCCGAGTATTACTAAAACTCTGATCCAAGTGTTGCTAAAACCCTGACCCAAGTGTTGCTGAATCTCTGATAGGAGTATTACTAAAAACTCTATTCTGAATGTCACTAAAAACTTTGACCTGAGTTCTGCTAAAACTCTGACCTAAGTGATGATTAAAACTCCGACCCGAGTGATGATTAAAAACTCTGACCCAAGTATTGATAAAGTTCTGGTTAATTTAATCACTGGTTTCTCAAAACTCCATATAAGGTTTTCGCTAAAGAAGGGATAAGTTAAATCACATTTGTAAGAAAACAAAGACACTGTCATTTTGGTCAGTTATTTATTACAATATTTTCAGAGTTCAAAAGAAAACCGGGCCTGCGTGTTGTTGCTCGTGTGTATCAATATTTACAAGACAAAACTTAGTGTTGACAACTGACAGAACTTTAAACTTGCTAGAATGAGAAGTAATAAAGATATGAAAGTCTTTGGACCTAGTGGAAGAAGATTTTAGTTTATATAATGTAACATTTCCTGTAACGCTTGTTGTTGTTGTTGTTGTGTCCACTTGGTTGTAAGCTCACTAATCATAGTGGATTATGATTTACAGGACCGTGGGAGGTAGAACAACACAGTTAGGGTGGCAAAATCTCGACATACCACACTGAATATGTGTTTGATACATTATGTGTTTCTTATCCCAGTTTTTTTGTTTTGCAAACTTCGTCTCTGTTCACTGTAGTGAGCATCAAATATCAAGTACGATATTTGACAGTATAGCTTCAGTTTGAGTGAATTACAAACATAAACAAATAAGCACGGATAATTGAAGTAAAAACATGTAACGGAAATATTTTGTGACTTCACCACAGCTTATAACGTCTTATTTTGATTTTCAGAACCTTCGTACAAAGGAGCTTGGCCTTCGCCTACTCCAACTCAACCACAAGGTGAGTATATAGATGTTAAAAACACATTCCCTGTAAAACGGGCTTCTTCCGATGAACGCAAAGTCGCGAAGTTAAGTCTGCCTGTACACTTTGGCACTCGATCTACATGTTTACTCACAAGATCCACACTAATAACAGTTATGTAAGTTTTTTTTTACACAAACTACAACTATAACTTTCCTTGCCGTAGTTAAGAATATATGGGATATAGATGTTTATATAGTACCTTCTTACTGTACAATGAAATTAGAATTACGAGCTTGTTTGCACAGGATGTCCGAAAAGTCTGAAACCATAGGCACTTCAACGAATATTACAGAATGTGTTCAAGACGCTGTCCTTTTAATTCGAAACAAGTTTGGATTCACCTGACCTTCTCGTGCTTTGACAGCGCCACAATCAGTCACGTGTGTAAAATTAAGATATGAATCATCTATGGTTCCAGCCTTTCCGGACACGCTGAAAAAATAAATAATACATCTTTTTCTAGCATATGTTAAAACATTGCTAGCCTTATTGTTTGACGTTTCTGTCAGAGAGAGTTGATTTAAAATAATTTTGCTTTGTCTATTTTAACAACAAAGTAGATAGACAGACAGAAAGATAGACGGATGGATATATAACTTTGAGTGTTTGCTTTTCATTCTATAGCATTCTCTATATAGTTTACCTTCTATTTATAACCATATATAGTCTTACTAATAATAATAACTTAACACCACAGCTCTTATGTCTACTAATTACAGTTTTATTAGGCTGTTGTTACTTTTATGTCTAATATCATTATATAGTCTTACTAATGATAATAACTTAACACCACAGCTCTTATGTCTACCAATTACAGTTTTATTAGGCTGTTGTTACTTTTATGTCTAATATCATTATATAGTCTTACTAATGATAATAACTTAACACCACAGCTCTTATGTCTACCAATTACAGTTTTATTAGGCTGTTGTTACTTTTATGCCCAATTTCATTTTTTTAGAATAATAAATATCTCTATTTCGAGTGTTAAAATTTCTGAGTTGCGTTGTTTAGTGCTAAAATTTTTTGAGTTGCGTTGTTTAGTATTAAAACTTCTGAGTTACGTTGTTTAATTTCTAGAAAACAATGAACTGCTGATGGGTGTCTTTAGTTTCAGAGCTACATCAGTCAAATATCAATCCATAGTGCAACCGAGACAGTCTTAAAATTAATTTCGTCTTTAAATATAAGAAATATTCCAAATAAGTTCCAGACCACAGATTCGGCAAAAATTAAGCACCGCCAAGATTTCTGTAAAATAGTTATATTATAAACTATGTTTACAAGCTCGGAATATGCACTCATATGTATTTTTAATAGTTATCCTTTACAGTATAAATTATCCCAAATCGCGTGTATTTCTCTGTGTATTTTAAGATAGCATTAATTGGTAAAACATATTAGTAAGGAAGATACCAAAACTCTCACGTATTTTTGTTGTATTTATTGACTATATTTCTTTCTTTTTTTGGCGTTTTTTAGCTATTGTTAAAAACTATTGAGTTAATAAACTCATTGTGTGTATGTAATGAGCTCTCAGAAGATACAAGAAAGTGCTAAACTTCTTAAAACAACTTTGTACCACATCATTGTCAGTTTTCTCTTTTTTAGTAGTTTAAACTATTTCATAATTAACTTACGCAAAAAAAGTTTTTAATGTTAAAAGTATGTAATGAACAAGTGCTTATCTATGAAATCTCATCTGATCATACCAATGGACAAGCATGCTTGTTAGGAGTTAACTTAATTTTTGAGAACTTCGGAGACTCATCTGATCGTATTGATGAGATATATAAACGTTAGGAGTTAGTTTAAATTTTGTGAACTTTGATAACCCTCTGATTATATTGATGGGTTATGTATCTGCTAGATATTAATGGGTTAGATTCCTGTTAGGAGTTCGTTCATTTGTAGATATTAATGGGTTAGATTCCTGTTAGGAGTTCGTTCATTTGGTCATACTAGAACACTTTTAACGATTCATCATCACAATGTTAATAACAGTTTCATTATTCAATGACGAGGAACCCACTTTGAGACTAATAATACTTGGAGACGGCTTGAATGGGCGATGAAGAAAAACTTGAATATAAGTTTAACATAACAGCAAATGTA
>NW_013666943.1:182263-182671 GCF_000517525.1 Limulus polyphemus
AGACCTTTATATTCCACGTGATTATTACAAGTGAATATCTAACACTAAAACAGACCTTTATATTCCACGTGATTATTACAGGTGAATATCTAACAGTAAAACAGACCTTTATATACCACGTAATTATAACAAGTGAATATCTAACACTAAAACAGACCTTTATATTCCACGTGATTATTACAAGTGAATTTCTAACACTAAAACAAGACCTTTATATTCCACGTGATTATTACAAGTGAATATCTAACACTAAAACAGACCTTTATATTCCACGTGATTATTACAAGTGAATATCTAACAGTAAAACAGACCTTTATATACCACGTAATTATAACAAGTGAATATCTAACACTAAAACAGACCTTTATATTCCACGTGATTATTACAAGTGAATTTCTAACACTAAAA
>NW_013666943.1:182958-189848 GCF_000517525.1 Limulus polyphemus
CCGGTATAACTTGTCTTACAATTGTATTTAACAAGTAATTATTTCTGTAATGGATCGATAGTTCTAACCTCTGAAATTAATGTCCATTCAAAGGTTAGTTTTCCAATACTTTTATGTTATTTTTTATACCGTATATTCAAAAAGTCCTGCGTTGTTATTGGTTCCTGATCTCTCCCCGTATACAGCCTCTAATGGGTCTACGAGCTTCTAACTCTACAAATCTGGTTTCAAATCCCGCGATTGGCACACCACAGATGGTCCGTTTTTAGGATTGTGCTTAATAACAAACAAACGAACAATTGTCGTATACGAAAGACCACGACCGGTGATAACTTAACTGGCGCTCGAGGTAGAAGTGAAGGCTGCGCCCCTACTCACATTGGAACTCCCGAATGTTTGGCCAGTCGAGGAGCCTCCTACGCCAGGCCTATAAACACTGCATACATTCACACTGTACTATAAGTTGTCTTGTTTTGAGATGAAAGAAAATAAGTCATTGTAAAATAAGTATACCGGTTAACTTACAGAAAACAATAAGTTGCTATTCAGTACAATTGTAAGACAAGTTATAGCGGTTGACTTACAGGTAGCAATGTTGAAATAATGTGCGATGTCCAGTAAAATTGTAAGATAAGTTAAACCGGTTGACTTCCATGTAGCAATGATGTACTGTTTAAGCTGGACTAATGTGCGATGTCTAATGGATCGTGAAAGAAATATAAGTCACCAGTGTATTGCTAGTAACCTCATCATTGATCGTGAAAGAAATATAAGTCACCAGTGTATTGCTAGTAACCTCATCATGGATCGTGAAAGAATATAAGTCACCAGTGTATTGCTAGTAACCTCATCATGGATCGTGAAAGAAGTATAAGTCACCAGTGTATTGCTAGTAACCTCATCATGGATCGTGAAAGAAGTATAAGTCACCAGTGTATTGCTAGTAACCTCATCAATGATTATTACAAGTGAATATCTAACACTAAAACAGACTTTTACATTTCACTTACTGTAACCTCTATTAAGATTGGTTGGTTATTTTTTAGAGCAAAGCCACATTGAGGTATTTGCTGTGTCTACCGCCGAGAACTGAACATCGGATTTTAGTGTTGTAGGTCTGTAGATTTACAGCTGTCCCACCGGAGGACTCTCAGTTAAGGTTTGTTTGTTTGAAGTTAAGCACAAAGTTACACAATGGGCTATCTGTGCTCTGCCCACCACGGGTATCGAAACCCGGATTCTAGCGTTGTAAGTCCGCAGACATACCGCTGTGCCACTGGGGGGCAGTTAAGAAGGGGTTATCTTTGTTACTTATATCTTGTGGGCTCAAAATAAAATGTATATGTTGGTGAATATTAATCTTATTCATTAATCAATATTAATTTGTCCTCATTCAATTGATTGATCGCTCGAAACTTTCGTCAATTTCGTTTGTTTACAAAACGTACACATGAAATTGAGAGTTTTTTTTTCAAAGATATATTATCGGACATTGGTCATCATGAATAGTGTACTGGTAAATGGAGAAAAATATATTTAAGTCTACGAAATTAGTCGAAGTTGCTGCTTGTCATTACGTTTGCCAATAAGGCCTGGTGGTTAGAGCGCTCGACTCGCAAGCTGGAGGGGGGGGGCGTTATAATGTGTCGGTCAATCCTACTATTTGTTGTAAAAGAGTAGCCCAAGAGATGGCGGTGGGTGGTGTTGACTAATTGCCTTCCCTCTAATCTATCACTGTTAAATTAGGGACGACTAGCGCAGATAGCCCTCGCGTAGCTTTGCGCGAAATCCAAACCAAACCAAGCTTTTGTCAATTATTTATTGATTGTAAATTATATACTTTCCACATTTTGTGAAAAAGCATACACAAGGTCCTTCCTACCTTCTTACCCTACACCGTATGATTTGTAAATTCGTGAAAGTGGCGAAAATTGTGAACATCACTGAAACATATATCCTTTCATCATAATATTATATAAAAAATATATACTTATTATTAGACTTACCACCAGACTTCTGTATAGTGTTACAGGTATGTAATGCAATGATAAAATTAAACGAATCTGATAAATTATTTGTAATACAACCTGAAAACATAGCCTGCGTTTGTGTTAAATGACATCCTATAGGAGGTTGTTACATGTGACGTCATTTCCGGGATTGAACACTAACGACTTTCCGTTGCGGCTCAACTTTCTTTCTCAGTAATTGTGACTAACACGAGTTGAAACCTATGCTTTGTATTATTATGTAAGCTAGGAAGTTAATTAGTAGATTATTACAAACCATGTGTTTTTCTCTCAGTAGGCTTAGGATATCTTTGGATAAAATAACATTGGCTTTGGATATATGTGATTGTGATGAGGTGTTACCAACTGAATGGTGTATTCTTCTAGCCTAGTATGTATCAAAAAAATAATAAAAAGATCTCTAAATTAACATTCGACTATATATTCCAGGAATGTTTTTAATTACTTTACTTTTTATCCAACTAATTATCAGCCTAGTATTATTATAGTACAAGCATTAGGAAAAAAAACTGAAACAACGCGTGCGTCTTTGTAAGCTGCATTTTTCGTATAACATTTATGTGATTGTCACCTTTTGAGAGCTGACTTAAACTCAATTTATAAAACCGTAAATTAACGATTCTAGGGAAGAGTCTAGTGTCGAAAACTGAAAAGTAAACATGTTGAAAACTAGAGTAAGAAATCGATGAATACTACAATTATAATCGTTGGTCTTTATATAGGCTGTTTCTAATTTTTAATACAATTTTCGACCAATTAGTATAATACTATAATTTAAGAGAAGTGTGTTTGTTTGTCCTCTAACTCCTCTTAGGCTTTTGGATTTGGACCTATCAAATATGGTTTAATGAACCAGAAATGATTTGGGATGTGTCAAGAAGAAGTTGTTTGTATTTCAAAATGCATATTTTTCATAGCTCCAGTGATGGCTAAATGTAAATCAGTCAGTGGTCACTATGGGTACTGAAGGGATTTCTCTACTTTTTTATTTCATTACATGGGGTATACATATAGTATATGTACTTTCCATCATTACCAACATACGTAGGGCTAAAACAGGAATATTATTTACGTTCATAACTGGAAAAACATTAATTCTACAATTGCATTTCGTTTTCACACATTGTTTATACACACTTTCAAGATAGACTTACATTAAGTGAGATGTCTTTAAGTCACATGTTACTGTTGCTTTTCCATAAAAATAAAATATATTTCCACTGGCATATTTCGGAAAAAAAACAAACACATTTTAAAATCATAACCGTTAAAAATTTCGTTTCCAAATCTCATCAATCATTTGAGAGATTTAATATTCATCGATACGATTGTTTAACTTTCCTAAACCTCTCACGGAGCATCGCGTTGGTACATCTCCTGGTAAATATTAATTCACGCTTTTGGCTTCCTTCATTGGCAACTCTCACGCCATCTATAATATAACAAAATGACAAATAATCTTGAGTATTGGCTATTATTCAATGGAAATGTTGGTTATGATAAACTCTCTTTGCGAATTTAATTCTCCCGAAGATTCTGGGAGCAAATGAAAAATCTTTAAATATAATGGAAACAAAAACAGTTGAAACGAATCGATGAAACGTATCAATGCCAACTGGCGTCTTCTTTATAAATATATATCATCAATCTTGTTACTTTTCATTTAGATATCCTTACGACGGAAGAGAAACAGAAATATATATATATATATATATATATGTTATATTACTCTCGTCATCTCGCACATGGCCATCCTGTGACTGAATAGTAAGTCCGAGGGTTTATAACGATAAACATCGAGTTTCAATCCTTGCGCTGGGCACATTATGTAGTTTATGCTTAACAACAAATAAGCAGGATCTCGTACATATTTGATAAAATTTCGGTGCATTTTACTTTCGTAACTCTCAACAAAAGTACAAAACCATCAAGGTATTCTGAATTTCATGGAACGCTAACTTGACATGTTTAATGTACCAACGATTTCTTTCTCCAGATAAACAGTTGTTTAAATCAACATTTCGTTTTACGGCTTTTTCGACAGCTATCTACAACATGCACAAGTTTTTCGAAACAAAACAGGAAATATTCAACATTAAACAACTATATATATCCGGAGAAAGAAGTCGTTTGTGTATTCACTATATTAAAATAATCAAGTTAACTTTCAAGTGGTTATTTCACAAAAGACAGAATGCTGTTTCGGCAGAACAGCACTTGTATTTATGGTTTTTAATTTCAAAACTGATAAAAAAAACACTGAATACTTATAAGGGGGTTTATTGACATTTGTATTTATTCTGTGAATCATAACATTTGATTATCGAACATATCCATCATTGTTAAACTTGATCACATATTAATCTTCGTATTAAAACATTCTGAAAAATAAGTAAACAAGTTTTCATTTACTTTCACGATCAACTAACACTAAAACAGACCTTTATATTCCACGTGATTATTACAAGTGAATATCTAACACTAAAACAGACCTTTATATTCCACGTGATTATTACAAGTGAATATCTAACACTAAAACAGACCTTTATATTCCACAAAATTCACTTGTAATAATCACGTGGAATATAAAGGTCTTTTTAGTGTTAGAAATTCACTTGTAATAATCACGTGGAATATAAAGGTCTGTTTTAGTGTTAGATATTCACTTGTAATAATTACGTGGTATATAAAGGTATGTTTTAGTGTTAGAAATTCACTAGTAATAATCACGTGGAATATAAAGGTCTGTTTTAGTGTTAGATATTCACTTGTAATAATCACGTGGAATATAAAGGTCTGTTTTAGTGTTAGATATTCACTTGTAATAATCACGTGGAATATATAGGTATGTTTTAGTGTTAGATATTCACTTGTAATAATCATGACTGTCACACTCTTAATAAACGGTCTTTAGTAATTATAGTAAGTTTTTGTTTCAAAATGCGGGAACATTTATACGTACTCTATCAGAGCTATCGAAAATTGCCCCCGGTAAGTTTACGGAATTACAACGCTAAAATCCGGGGTTCGATTTTCCGCGATGGATAGCGTGCAAATAGCCTATTGCGTAGCTTTGCACAAAGCTTTGTTTTTGAAATAATTATTACCTTGTGGCTCAAGTCGTTCACGAAGGAGAGAGTCCATGTTAAATATTATAAACCCAAAAATATAACGTTAGCCACAAGACTGAGAAAAATAGTCTGATCAACAGTTTTTTTAACAATCCAATCTTTGTTCTTATAAACCCAAAAATAACACGTTCGCCATAAGACTGTAAAAATAAACTGATCAACAGTTTTTTAAACAATCCAGTGTTTCTTCAAATAAACCCAAAAATAACACGGTCGCTATAAGATTGAAAAAAATACTCTGATCAACAACTTTTTAACAACCCAATGTTTGTTCTTATAAACCCAAATATAAGACGTTAGACATAAGACTGACACAAATACTTTGATCAACAGTTTTTAACAACCCAATGTTTGTTCTTACCCTTCGAAAAATTATGCAGTATTATGAATAACTGTTATGCACAAGTACAGTTTGCAATGGTCGTCGCTAATTTTGAAGTGACTAGAGAGAAGTCAGCTAGTCAACAGTATTCAACGCTAACGTTTGAGTTATTGTAACTCGGGATTTGACCGTCACTCTTACAACGCACCCAGGCCCTCAAGTGTAGACAGTGATTTGTTTTGTCTTTTTTGTTGCAACAGAACTTGACCAATGGACGCTCGGTTCAGTTCCTTGCCATATTACCTAATTAATGAAAGTTATGTTTTTACGTGTAGATCGAATTAGAAATAGCATTAATTAACTTTAACGATCTGAAATGCTATTTTTTCACAACTCTGATGTCGAGCCGCAATTAACAAGTTAAGATGAAAGTGTGGGGGGGGGGGACGTTTAGTTAACCTATTTCCCACATTTTGTTTAGTATTTTATAATTATAAATAATTTAATAATTTTAAAGTTGTTCAGATCAACGGCTTTTGATTTGGCCAAGTCAAAAGCTCTAACAAGTAGGTATATCAAGCTTCCCCTGATCCAGGGAAACAGGCCGACAAAAAAAAGAAAGACAAAAATTAGAAAGTAAATGAAACCCGTTCTAACCAGAAATGTAGGAAGAATTCCATCCCCACCCCCACCCCAAAAATCAAGCTCAGCTCCATACTAACGTGAATTTTACAGTTTTAATCATTGATGAGACACTTCTCATACAACATATAGTTTCTTTTTTTATAAAAGTATCTTAAGCCTACTATTCGAGTTCTAAATCACTTCATCTTGAATATCCGTTTCATAAATCTAAAAGATTAAAAACCAATTAATCGTGTGTTACATCAATATGACGAGATGGGATTGAAAGTTTGTCATGACATGAACTAACTAACTTCTAACGTTTACATAGCCTATCTCAAAAATATCTAACGTTGTTTATGAATTTACGTGCCCTTGTTGTAATACTAGGTATATGGGACCTACCGCTAGGTGGCTAGAAACTAGAGTTGAAAAACATGCAAGTCTACTTAATAGCAATGGATCGAGTATAAGAAAGAATGTCATGCGCAGTTGTAACGTAGGAGGAAGAAATGTTCACATCAAAGAAGCAACAACGAAAGCAGTCTAGGTTTTAAATAAGCTTTGTTAATTAAGTGGCTAAAGCCTGAAATTAATGAAGTTGTATGATTGATGAAACTGTTGCTAATAATACTTGGAGACGGCTTGAATGGGTAACGAAGAAAAACTTTGTTAATTAAGTGGCTAAAGCCTGAAATTAATGAAGTTGTATGAATGATGAAACTGTTGCTAATAATACTTGGAGACGGCTTGAATGGGTAACGAAGAAAAACTTTGTTAATT
>NW_013666943.1:190686-193045 GCF_000517525.1 Limulus polyphemus
ACACAATTAGTCATACTACAGTTTCTAAGTGTGCTTATGAATATTGCTGTTCCACTGTTGTTAAGAAATGCATTATTCCAGGCCGATACTATTGTTTTCTAACTCTGTCTAGCTGATCTAGTTTGTTACGTCACTATCTCTTTTTCCCGCCGCTTTTTTAAAATTCAGCTATGGATTAATTTGGAAGACTATCTTCATATTCTTTTTGCCACAATTAACACCACAGTAAAAAAAAACAACTTGAGATTAAGTGCGATAATGCAAATAATATCAAAATTATTCATATTAAAATAATATCTTTTTAACGGTTTTTTCAGAAAGATAATTCGTGATTTTCAGTCTTAATTAGCTTTTCATCTAATTATTTTCACAGTTTCCATAGA
The DNA here is from genome assembly GCF_000517525.1 of Limulus polyphemus. Classification (NCBI taxonomy): domain Eukaryota; kingdom Metazoa; phylum Arthropoda; class Merostomata; order Xiphosura; family Limulidae; genus Limulus; species Limulus polyphemus. The sequence goes on from NW_013666943.1 coordinate 191,070, forward strand.
AACATATAACCACACTAGTTAGCGCACATTTTTAAAACTGAGGGTTTACAAGAGAAATTTGTTTGATTATATTAGTTTATGTGGTTGTTAAGACACATTAATACACGCACGAAAATGTCAAATTATGAAAAATGCAATTAACAAACATATGTCATGAACTGATGGTTTACAAGAGAAAGATGTTTGATTATATTAGTTTATGTGGTTGTTAAAAGATGTTAATACTCGCACGAAAATGTCAAATTATGAAAAATGCAATTAAAACATATGTTTACGAGAGAAATATGTTTGATTACATTAGCTTATGTGGCTGTTAAAAGACGTTAATACTCGCACGAAAATGTCAAATTATGAACAATGCAATTAAAACATATGTTTACGAGAGAAATATGTTTGATTACATTAGTTTATGTGGTTGTTAAAAGATGTTAATACACGCACGAAAATGTCAAATTATGAACAATACAATTAAAACATATGTTTACGAGACAAATATGTTTGATCACATTAGTTTATGTGGCTGTTAAAAGACGTTAATACTCGCACGAAAATGTCAAATTATGAACAATGCAATTAACAAACATATGTCATGAACTGATGGTTTACAAGAGAAAGAAGTTTGATTACATTAGTTTATGTGGCTGTTAAAACACATTAATACACGCACGAAAATGGTACAACCTATTATAACATGCGACAATGAAACACACAAATATCGCTTGAGTTTTTAGTTATGTTTTATGTGAGAAATGTACAATACCTACCTGATCTAGATCACGGATGTTTTGATGCAACTTTAATATATTTGAACAATGGACCATCTTCTGTCTAGTTTATATATTCGGTAAAAATGCAACCACTATAGCATTGGATGGGGCATCGTTCAAAAGATAATGTGCTCTAAATTGGTCATAAGACCTCAAAAGTCAAATTTCAGAAATGGTAGTTACCTTATAGGCCTAGTGGTCGCGTTACCATGCATACGCGTTTTAGACTGGTGGGTTGTATAGGCTTTACTCTCGTATCCGTCACGATGGGTGTAATTTTCTAGTAATTACAATTGGAGGCGCAATAATGAAGTTACATGTGCTCATTTGTGAACATGTTTAAATTCGTTCATAGGAAAACTGATATATTGAATACGCATTATACATTATACTAAATTACCTAAATAATAATAATTAAAGTACCCGGGTGGCTCAGCGGCAAAATTTAAGGCTTATAAACCTAATATTTGCAGTTTGATCGCTGCGGTGAGGACAGTACAAATAGCCCATTTTATATATATTTATGCTTAATAACCAACAAAACAAAAATAATTAAAACAAAACACTTCCAGCGTGTAATGATTCCCATAGTGCACATAGGGCTTACTGAAGTCAACTGCTGTTAATACAGCCAACTGGATATAAGATAGTACGAGAAAATGGGGCTTAGGGAGTTTCAAAGAGGAATGGTTACTGAATGCAGCCTGGTGGTGAATGTCCGAAATAAATGCCAGGAAAGCTGATATGCTGGTTATAAATAATCACAATAATAAATTCCAACAATCCAGGTAAGATTGTTTGTGTTTATTTCTGATCACTCAAGCTGCCTAAGTTATCTAGCTCTTTTTTTAACCAAAATTATAAAAAAAGTAATATTTCTGTGCAGTTACTTTTTCAAATTCCTCCTAGTTAGTCTTTTACGAACTGTTCTTCATAATTAGTCCTTCACGCATGCTCCCCAGTGGCACAGCGGTATGTCTGCGGACTTACAACGCTAGAATCCGGGTTTCGATACCCGTGGTGAGTAGAGCACAGATAGCCCATTGTGTAGCTTTGTGCTTAATTACAAACAAACAAACCTTTACGGATTAATAATGTTAACTATTTCTTTACGTATTATCCCTTTTAACTAGTCATTTACGGATTATTCCTTTTAACTAGTCATTTACGGATTATTCCTTTTAACTAGTCATTTACGGATTATTCCTT
>NW_013666943.1:193150-197042 GCF_000517525.1 Limulus polyphemus
TTTTAACTAGTCATTTACGGATTATTCCTTTTAACTAGTCATTTACGGATTATTCCTTTTAACTAGTCATTTACGGATTATTCCTCTTAACTAGTCCGTTACGTATTATTTTTATTAGTTCTTTGCGGATTATTCCTCTAAGTTAGTCTTTTATGGATTAACTAAGATGAATGAGAGAAGAAAGGCAGACAATATCTGCATTTAATTGTGAATTTCATCAGCTTTATATGGTCTAATAAAAAACCCTCTTTGCTTTGCCTTTTAGGCGTGTACAATAATTGTATACTATACATCATACAATAACCTTCTCGTACAGGATACGAATACCATTTTATATATACCTGAGGCTGCCGTCGCCCAGCCCAGCTGAATTGTTCTTGTTTCGAATGAAAAGTCTTCTGGGTAGTGAAATCTAAAAACAGAAGATAAATTTGGACTGCGATTATTACACGTATATTTCTTATACTGTGTTACTATGCAAAGTGTTAAGCCTAAAAATAATTTAAAAAATTACATTCACTAGAAACTAACATGAACTACTTCCGCTCTCACAAAGAACTTTAACTTATTAGCACATGTTTAAAATAACTTTAACTTATTAGCACATGTTTAAAGTAACTTTAACTTATTAGACGTGTTTAAAGTAACTTTAACTTATTATCACACGTTTAAAGTAACTTTAACTTATTAGCACATGTTTAAAGTAACTTTAACTTATTAGACGTGTTTAAAGTAACTTTAACTTATTAGCACACGTTTAAAGTAACTTTAACTTATTAGCACACGTTTAAAGTAACTTTAACTTATTAGCACATGTTTAAAGTAACTTTAACTTATTATCACACGTTTAAAGTAACTTTAACGCATTAGCACATGTTTAAAGTAACTTTAACTTATTAGACGTGTTTATAGTAACTTTAACTTATTAACACACGTTTAAAGTAACTTGAACTTATTAGACGTGTTTAAAGTAACTTTAACTTATTAGCACACGTTTAAAGTAACTTTAACTTATTAGCACACGTTTAAAGTGTATTTTCTCTAGAGTGCTCGTCACATGTTTCTTCATGCTAGAAAGCAGCAAGTTCTGACGTCCGTTGAAGTTTCCAATTATCACATTATTTATTTTTTATTGAAGAAAAGGATTTCAGTAAAACATTTTTGATGGTAATGTCGTTCTTTTACATTCTTCGAATTTATTAAATTAGCAACATATTTTCCAAATTGCCTAGAAAATAAAAACTTCACCCATCACCCTGAAAGGGGTATTTGCCGGACAATATAATATTTCTGGCAATTTCGAGTGAAGCTTATTGATGGTGTCAACATCATAAACTATAGAAGGGATGGGGGGGGGGGAGAGAGTTCACCTGGTACGTCTAAATATTGCTGAAATCTGGCGGTTAGACATCTCTCAGTTCTTCTCTAGGTCCATAGAAGCACGCTGTTTTAGGGAACAAACCCAATTTCCTGTTCTTCATAGTCTACGGCCGCTCCAGTAATTTGCCGCATGGCTTTTTAATATACTTCCAGCAAGCTCATTTGGGTCGAGTCGTTCCCTTTGTTCCCTTCATTAAGAAATAAACTAGTTTCAATTTGTTGGCATTTCGATTAATGTGTGCGCTTTAAACAGAACCTACGCCATCATGGACCAACTTGATAAACCACTACAGCAAAGGCGGTGGCAGTGGAAGGTGGATGTTGCGCGTGCTTACAACCAAAAGGTCTGGGTAAAATGATAAAACTACAGATTCGCGGTAGGGTGTGACGGCTACAGTTAAGAAAAACACCTATACCGTGTTATATCTCGTCAGTAACGTATACATTTAAAACTGGCACATCTCAACCCAATCATTAAAAAAGAAAAAGTATTGCAACTTAATGTTTTCGCAGCAAATCGTTAGCATTGTGGCATGTCTTCTCTTAACTCTGTTCTAGTGGCATGTAAAGTACCTCATTTTGCCTGATATCAGACTATTTTACTGTATCGTGTATTAAAATTTACGTTTTTGAAATAGTATCAAACTCAAAACAGTTTATATTCTACAAACTCGAGTTTTGATCTCAGCTTCTTATTCTAAAGTCACAGAAATATTAAAGGTTAAAGATTCGTGTAGTGTAGGTCATTCGTGGAAAAGACAAGTTCTAAAAGATTGTAATTTTGTCAGAAAATAATTCTTTAGAAGCCCTGGTGGCATAAATTACGCCAAAAATATTATACATAATTTGTTTAGAATACTTGTACTTCTCAGTAACAGGGCTTTTAATATTTAGCGGTGCGAGACTTGTTTGTTTGTTTATGGTTAAGCATAAAGCTACACAAGGGGCTATCTGTGCTCTGCCCACCACGGGTATCGAAATCCGATCTAGCGTTGTAAGTCCGCAAACATACCGCTGTGCCACTGGGGGACAGGTTCGTGCCTAGAAGAAATCACTTCTCATCCTTCAAGTTCATGCGATTCATTACTAAGACAAAACACTTACTTGTCTGTATCCCACATTGTCTTAGGCTCAAAATGTTACAACCGATACTCAATATCAGAAGAAACAGTCATGAACTATTTGTTTCTTGAATTTCGCGCAACGCTACACGAGGGCTATCTGCTAGCTGTCTTTAATTTTGGGGTGAAGGTGGCTAGCTATTCAACACTACCCACCGCCAACTCGTTAGATACACTAATTGAATCGTGGGGTTTAACTGTCACCCTAATAACGCACCCACGGCTTCAAAGTGGAGAAAAACACTATTTTTTTATTCTTTTGTCGATAAAGAAGGCGCGATCCACGAATCAACAGTCCAGCACACTACTAATCATAATCAACAGTCCAGCACACTACTAACCATAATCAACAGTCCAGCACACTACTAACCATAATCAACAGTCCAGCACACTACTAACCATAATCAACAGTCCAGCACACTACTAACCATAATCAACAGTACAGCACACTACTAACCATAATCAACAGTCCAGCACACTACTAACCATAATCAACAGTACAGCACACTACTAACCATAATCAACAGTCCAGCACACTACTAACCATAATCAACAGTCCAGCACACTACTAACCATAATCAACAGTCCAGCACACTACTAACCATAATCAACAGTCCAGCACACTACTAACCATAATCAACAGTCCAGCACACTACTAACCATAATCAACAGTCCAGCACACTACTAACCTAATCAACAGTCCAGCACACTACTAACCATAATCAACAGTCCAGCACACTACTAACCTCGAATCAACAGTCCAGCACACTACTAACCATAGAGCTACACTCGGCCCCAATACCGTAATGAAAATGGAGGATTTGTGTTTTAAATAAATCTGGAGTTGCTTTAAAAATAATATTTTAGGTGTTGAGAACACGGGCTTACCTATTTCAGATTTATTATCAATAATAACGAGATAAAAAACAATGTGTTTCCGTCAGTTGATAACGTCATTTTCATTTCAGAAAAAAAGAAGCCAATTCAAACATAGTTGATAACATCATATCCGATTGGAATAAAAGCTAATTCAAACATAGCATCATTAGCTGATGCCGCCATCTCTAATTTAAAAAAAAAGCTAAATATATTATCATTCTCCGATGATGTCAGATCAACTTTAAAAAAGCTAATTAAAACATATTTTCATAAAGAAAAGTGTTTTATTATTTCAAGATTTACGGAAAAAATTCGTACAACAAGGATATTTTAAATATTTGGTCGCATTTCACAAAAAGTATGACAATGTAGGGCTCAAAATTTCAGCTAAAAGTTAAGTTCAAAAACAAAAGAACACTTTTGAGATTTATTAACTTTATGTTATGTTAAAAAATTTGGGACTAAACGTAACTAAAGTTAATAGTATGCAAGTTATGTTAAAAAATTTGGGA
>NW_013666943.1:197512-208184 GCF_000517525.1 Limulus polyphemus
TATTAATGTGTTCCACATACGTTTGGTGGCGTTGGTTTGCCTATTATGTGGTTTGCAATATGTATCATGCTTTCACGTGAACACAAGGGAGTGGTAACACGTAGCACTGAATACGACTGTGACACGACGCAAGATAGACAAATGGATTATAATTAACGTGTTATTAACGAAGAATACATCAACTCGGGCAAGTTTAAGTAAGAATTTGTTATTTAGACTTAAAGTACACGGAGGGCCAATTATTTTCTTTCTGAAGCTAAAACTGCTTTAAGTGTGGCACTCTTTACTTTATGACGTTTATCGTACTATCAGATCAGCCTAACAAAAGATCTTGATAAGCTCCGACTGACACAAATCGTGTGAGCAGATTCCATAAACCTGTACACAACCGCAGGCGCATACGAATATGTCGTTAATACAGTGTTTACGATTTAGTCATATGCTGTCTTGCATCATATCTTACATAAATGTATAACAAAACTATGAGTGTTGGGTGGTTATTTGTAATACAATCATCTGGTCACGTGCTACTTTCCCAGCATCTGAACAGAAGATTCGATACTATTTCTCGCCATGTAATAATAAAATACTGTATAAAAAAACTGAACAGACCTTAACACTACTCAAAAAAGGGTATGTATAAGGCTAGAGGTCTCTAAATCAATCGAATTTCATTTACTTGTTGGGTGTAATAAAGTCAATTATACCGAAATAATATGCGATTGAGTAATGTAAGAAACTGGCTATGAGTACTATACAAGTGTAGTTCACATTCATATCTCAACAAAAACTACAGAAAACAAAATGGCGTTTGTTTTTGTAGGTAATTAAATTGAAAGAATAAATGTCTAGGCTTAACGTTCGAAGAATCTCTTTAAAATATAGTGTAGCTGCCCCCATTAGATGGGATGTAACAAGGGCTACCCAGGTGAACTTGAAGAATTGACAAATGGAGATGTTTACTTAAACTCACGGCCACCTGGAGGACAAAACATGGGCAGCAGCCTTTGTTAAAGTCAGTCTGTAATCATAACGTTCATTCATTCATTCTTTAGCACTTTTTGACTTTCATAGACTCAATAATCTGTCAGTTGTATACCAGTTCATTCATTTTTCTCTTAGCTTACGTATGATAATCATGATCGTAGTGTGAACAAAAATAAAAATGTAGGCCAATGTAAAAATGTAAATTTTGGTTATTCTTTTAGCAAGTTATGTTAAGTGAAGATTACAAGAACATAGACATTATTTATGGGCTATTTATACCAGTTGAGAGTGATCATATTTATCGTGAATAAATAAAATAATGATTATTTGTGTGTAATTCAAGACTGAATGTAATCTAATTAGATACAACTCTTCAGGCATCATTATAATTAAGTAAAACAAACTCAAGTGAGAGGGATATTGTCTCACAAATTCGAGAGTACCTTCCTTGGCGTTTGTTTGTAGTTGGGCACAAAGCTACACAATAGGTTATCTGTGCTTTGCCCACCAAATTTTGAGCGTTAAAAGCCGTCAGACTTACCGCTTTGCCTAGGCTATATCTTGCACGATAATTTGTATGGGGAGTGTACATGTTACTCCACATGGCGTTGGTTCTGTTAAGTTTATTTGTTTGGTGAAAATATTCGGTGGCTTAACTATAGAAATTATTTTAAGGATGAAATTTCGTCCTCTGAAATTAGAGTTGTTTGGAGAAGTGAAATTGTGTGGTTTTGCCATACTTAAACATTTAAATACCACTGAAAATTCAGCATTTCCAGAAGGAAATACAACAACTAATAATAAGCGGATTCTGAACTTTATAAGACGATTGGTACAGCTCACAAATCCTGTCAAATTATAGATTTAATTTACGAAGTGGAAAGTGAGAGATACGATTTAATCAGCTAAGGCATCTACCAAGTAAGTAGGGTTGCAGGTTCGAATCCTGCCTGGTTTAAATATTCACTACATCAAAAACATTCTGTGTTATTGCATGGTCTCATGGAGAAACATGTCAGAAAGGCTCCGTGTCATGAAATCGTAATCGACTCATTCATTTTGTGACCATCAGTGATAAGATCTGGATACACTGTTGGGAGGGTGACCACCTGGGAATACAGGGTGATGATAACATTTTAGTAAAGTCCGGCATGGCCAGGTGGTTAGGGCGCTTCACTCGCAATCTGAGAGTCGCGGGTTCGAATCCCCGTCCCACCAAACATGCTCGCCCTTTCAGCCGTGGAGGCGTTATAATGTGACGGTCCATCCCATTATTCGTTGATAAACGAGTAGCCCAAGAGTTGGCAGTGGGTGGTGATGACTAGCTGTCTGTACTCTAGTCTTTCAGTGCCAAATTATGGACGGCTAGAGCAGATAGCCCTCGTGTAGCTTTGTGCGAAATTCAAAACAAAACAAATCAAACCAAACCTGGATACATAGAGTAAGTTTTGATCAACTACTCCACCGTCGTATGAAGACTAACTTTAAGTACTAAAGTAGGTCTTTACAAGACAGATTCAAGTGACTTCCCGTGTTATTGCGAGTTGCCCTGACTACTGATCTGTCACTATACGGTACAATAGACATGTAAACGTATTCAATCTTGTTAAGCTTTTCCCTTTTGCCCCCACCCCTTCCATAATGCATATTTTTGTGCTCTAATCTATGTACAGTGTTTGACCGTGTGGTTAACTTTCTTGAATTATAGTGCAGACAAGGAATATTTGTAAACACTATAAAATATTTTTCTAGATAATTCTCTGGTATTGATGCCACCAAGCCTGATTTAAAAAAAAAGAAGTTATTTCTAATTTTATTTGACATTAAACATAATAGTAAAGCTAGGAGTTAATTAACACTAAATAAAACAATGGACAAAACTATAACCCATGCGTGTTTACTCTAAAAGCATGAAAGTTATGTAGGTCAGAAATAATCTATCAACTAATTTAAGTGATAATTATCAAGAATATAAAACATAAAAAAAACGATGTTTGTTGGCACAATGAAAGATACAATCTTGATTATAGGTTACAGCCGACTAGCTTCGGTAACACAGTTATAAACATCAACCCTGATGATGGTAATAATAAATAAATTTAGTATTCCGAAAATTGTTTAATTTAAGTCTAAGTTCAAGGGAGGTCCAGTTCAATCTACACTTTGACCAACGTGTGTTATTGGGTTATACTAGTTTCGGAGAATTCCACTCCTCATTAGTAACCCTAAACACAAAGTAACCAAAGACAGATAAGCTGGACCTATATCTTAGTTAAAGGTACAAAAAATACTGCTGGGGTGAACGAGCTTTCTAGTCATTATGAGAAAACCTATACACTGAAGTGAAAAACAAACAAACTTAGACTTCGAGATTAAGCAAGTTTCGGAATACTACGTTTATCTGTTATACCTGCAATTGTACGGCTATATAATGTGACGGACTGAATAGTGACCAATGACACTTTTCTTCACCTATCCAGTGTTTAGGTTTTTTTCATAATGACTACAAAGCACGTTCACACCAACAGTATTTTTGAACCCTGATAATGGTAACTGTATTACCGAAGCTAGTCAGCTGTAAACTATAATAAAGATTTTACTTTTCATTGTGCCAAAAAAACGTCGTTTTTTAATTCTTAATATAATAGCACAATGTGCCTGAAAAGAAATTTACGTAGACATTAAATATATTTCTTTGTTTTTAATTATGCACAAAGCTACACAAGGGCTCTGTCCACCACGGGTATCGAAACCCGGTTTCTAGCGTTGTAAGTCCGCAGACATAACGCTGTGCCACTGGGGGGCCGTTAAATATATACTTACTTACGTTTGGGCTTTATGCAGATATTTCACTATCCATGTTTTCTAATCTACAGCTATAAAATGTTGTATGTACTGTTGACTAACATATGCTACATTATAAATATACGACGTTTCAATAATTTAATGCATCTTTTGTGTAAACTACAAAAAGAAAAAACATAAAAGGCTTAGGAGAAATAAAAATCACAACCAGTATCAGCACTAGTAGGCCTAGCTCTGAAACCCATTATGTGTTTTTTAATGACAGTTTTTGTGATATTGTTTATTTTATTATTTATTACCATGATTACTTTCGAAAGCACACTAAAAACACTGAACAACTTTTGTCAGTAGCTGAGGTATGGATAAACAAGGTTGAAGGTGATATTTTGTCAGTAGCTGAGGTATGGATAAACAAGGTTGAAGGTGATATCCATACCTCAGCTACTGACAAAAATGAACTAGGTTGAAGGTGATATTTTGTCAGTAGCTGAGGTATGAATGAACTAGGTTGAAGGTGATATTTTGTCAGTAGCTGAGGTATGAATGAACTAGGTTGAAGTTGATATTTTGTCAGTAGCTGAGGTATGGATGAACAATGTTGAAGGTGATATTTTTTCAGTAGCTGTAGTATGAATGAACAAAGTTGAAGGTGATATTTTGTCAGTAGCTGAGGTATGAATGAACTAGGTTGAAGTTGATATTTTGTCAGTAGCTGAGGTATGGGCAAACAAGGTTGAAGGTGATATTCTGTCAGTGGCTGAGGTATGGATGAACAAGGTTGAAGGTGATATTTTGTCAGTAGCTGAGGTATGGATGAACAAGGTTGAAGGTGATATTTTGTCAGTAGCTGAGGGATGGACGAACAAGGTTAAAGGTGATATTTTGTCAGTAGCTGAGGTATGGATGATAAGGTAGTATTGTCTGGAATATTTAATATTTTTATTTTATTATTATTATAAAAGTTATTTAGAATTTTTATCTTAGTATATGGGTTTAGGACTAACCAAAACGTCCTAAGCTAGTCGAAAATCGTAGAGATATTAGCGTTACGGCCGAAACTGTCGTTAACTACGAGGGTACTCAACTGATGAAACAATGCATTCTAGTGTTTTCAAGTACACGTAATTTCATGTAGAATATACTTATGTTGTTTGCAGAAACATTTTGATTATATAATTGCTTCTGTTTAGAAATGATTAAACACACTAGAAAACTGAAAGCATTCTTGAATGATTAAACACACTAGAAAACTGAAAGCATTCTTGAATGATTAAACACACTAGAAAACTAAAAGCTGTTTTGAATGATTAAACACTAGTAAACTAAAAGCATTCTTGAATGAATAAACACACTAGAAAACTGAAAGCATTCTTGAATGATTAAACACACTAGAAAACTGAAAGCATTCTTGAATGATTAAACACACTAGAAAACTAAAAGCATTCTTGAATGATTAAACACACTAGAAAACTAAAAGCTATTTTGAATGATTAAACACACTAGAAAACTAAAAGCTGTTTTGAATGATTAAACACACTAGAAAACTAATAGCTGTTTTGAATTATTAAACACACTAGAAAACTGAAAGCATTCTTGAATGATTAAACACACTAGAAAGCTAAAAGCTGTTTTGAATGATTAAACACACTAGAAAACTAAAAGCTGTTTTGAATGATTAAACACACTAGAAAACTAAAAGCTGTTTTGAATGATTAAACACACTAGAAAACTAAAAGCTGTTTTGAATGATTAAACACACTAGAAAACTGAAAGCATTCTTGAATGATTAAACACACTAGAAAACTAAAAGCATTCTTGAATATTGTTCTAAATCTCAAACACTGTTTTTTGTTGTTACCTATTTTGCTAAATTGAAGTAATCCACTGGATCAGCACTAAGTGTGCGAACTTGCAACGCTAAAATTCTGGGTCCAATTCCAAGTGGTGGGCAGAGTGTTGATAGTCTATTGTGTAGCTTTGCGCTAAAATAAAGAAACAAAACAAAAAAAAAACTAAATTGGAGAGTTGATAGTCTATTGTGTAGCTTTGCGCTAAAATAAAGAAACGAAACAAAAACTAAACGGGAGCGTTGATAGTCTATTGTGTAGCTTTGCGCTAAAATAAAGAAACGAAACAAAAACTAAACTGAGTTATGATTAAAATCATATGCTCATGAAAATTCCATGAGTAAAGTGTGATCAGATAACTTCCCAATTGTTTGTTTTTATTAAGCTAGAATTTACTACAGATAGCGGTCTTCATGTTCTACGAAACTTAAATTTATAAATATTATAAAATGTCATGTATTTCTTCATGATCATGAAAATATCGTAAAGCTTGGACTACTAATTTGTTATACCCATAATGAAAAAAAACCATCATGTTACTATTTTTCCATTTTGATTTTAGTAATCACGTGGTGTTCTCTGCTCCTTCTTTATTCTGTTGTATCATGTACTAAAAACTGATAAACTTTCATGTCAAAGCATGAAAATAACATATCCTTTTTTCTGTCTTTCGTTCAGCTTCTTACTCATTTATCCTTTAAAGTTTCACTATAAACTTTTTCCTAAAGTCTTCAGAATTTTTTCGTTTTACATTTTGTGATTTTTCTTGTAATCTTTATTAAGAATTTAACCTTCGAATAAATGATTATGTTTTCACAAAATTTCATTTTCTTCTCTTTTTTTTTAATTCTCCACACTTAGTGTTAGTTGCATACATCACATGAGAGGAAAACATCCACCAATCACATTATCCCTTGATGTTTATAACTTTAAGCCAAGGCATTGATGATAAGGGACATATAAAAATACGTATGTGCTTTCTGCACTGTCAGCCATCATGAGACGCTGTTGCTCTGTCAGTTGATATAAGAACACGTTTGAGATTTATCACTCACGATTCCTTGGCCCTGAACTGAAGGTAGAGATGTAAGATGTGATGGGAGATATAAGTAGTTCCTCCTATACAGCGAGCAAGTCACCCTATCATGGTTGGTAATAAGAAGTCGCGTAGATTGATCTGAAACAAACAACACAGCTACGCTAACCTAACCCCGCTTAGGCCGTAATGACTTCGATAAATTATATACAAGTAATGGTCGCTTTGTTCGCGCCGAGAAACAACTCACGTGAGCCACGTACACATAATAATGGCAAAGGTTGGCCGAGCTACCGTGTTGTGCACGAGCCTTTCTTTACGCAGACAAGAAAGCACTGAATAAAAAACCAATGTAAGCACGACGATTAAGCCTTAATGGGTTTAATCTAAAACAGACATCAGTAGTTTGACATTGTTTACGCGTGTTTTAAGCTCGTGAACTGAACAAATCAGACATGCATGGCAAGAACGATCATACATGAAATTTCTCCCAGTTCTATTTTATTCACGTGTCTCGATTATTGTATGTGTTCTGTGTAAGTGTTTATCCTGTGTTCTGTGTAAGTGTTTATCCTGTGTTCTGTGTAGTGTTTATCCTGTGTTCTGTGTAGGTGTTTATCCTGTGTTCTGTGTAAGTGTTTATCCTGTGTTCTATGGGGGGTGTTTATCCTGTGTTCTGTGTAGGTGTTTATCCTTTGTTCTGTGTAGGTGTTTATCCTTTGTTCTGTGTAAGTGTATCTTGTGTTCTGTGTAAGTGTTTATCTTGTGTTCTGTGTAAGTGTTTATCCTGTGTTCTGTGTAAGTGTTTATCCTGTGTTCTGTGTAGGTGTTTATCCTGTGTTCTGTGTAAGTGTTTATCCTGTGTTCTGTGTAAGTGTTTATACTGTGTTCTGTGTAAGTGTTTATCCTGTGTTCTGTGTAAATGTTTATCCTGTGTTCTGTGTAGGTGTTTATCCTGTGTTCTATGGGGGTGTTTATCCTGTGTTCTGTGTAGGTGTTTATCCTTTGTTCTGTGTAGGTGTTTATCCTTTGTTCTGTGTAGGTGTTTATCCTATGTTCTGTGTGTAGGTGTATTTTGTGTTCTGTGTAAGTGTTTGATAAACACCCCAGAGAACACAGGATAAACACTTACACAGAACACAGGATAAACACCCCCACAGAACACAGGATAAACACCTACACAGACATACAGTATAAACACTTACACAGAACACAGGATAAACACTTACACAGAACACAGGATAAACACTTACACAGAACATACAGTATAAACACCTACACAGAACAAGAGATAAACACCTACACAGAACACAGGATAAACACTTACACAGAACACAGGATAAACATTTACACAGAACACAGGATAAAAACTTACACAAACATACAGTATAAACACTTACACAGAACACAAGATTTGTGTTCTGTGTAAGTGTTTATACTGTATATTTGTGTAAGTGTTTATCCTTAGGAGAAATGGCAGCACCATCATCAAAAAAATTTTTGAGAGAGGGGCAAGCCAGAATTTTGGGGGCAAAACAAGAAAAGTTATACTCACGTGTAGTTTTAAAAGGACTCGTTATTTCCCCCAAATTTTAGCGTGCTAAATTACACTGAACAACGTTGGGTTTCAAAAAGTAATTTGTATTGAATTGTGAAGTCCCAAAGCACTCATGGACCTTGGAAAGGATCGGAAGATTTTTGATCATTTTAGCATATCTAGCTTTTTTTTGGGGGGGGAACAAGTCCCTTTAAAAGTGAATTGATGAATAATTTTTCTTCGAGTATTATTTAATTAAATAAATAACTATTTATAGCAGTAGTACCCTTAGCATAAAAAGTAGGGTTAAAGGGAATGCCTATTATTGTATATCTGGTCGACTTCTAGTATACAAAAAAAAAACATCCCATAAAACGGTAGAGCGCGTGCGAACGTGTTTTCTTGTTATATAGATTACATTTGCTCCATGAATGTAGGATTAAATATTTTTTTGGAGGGGCAAACTGGGGCAAGACAAAATTGGGTGGGCAAAATGCCTCCCTTACCCCCTTTAGCGCCATCACTGCTTAAAAACGTGATGTAATAAGTATATATATATATATGTATGTATGTATGTGTACATTCAACAGGTATAAAAAAAGGTGATGTGTTAATCAATTCTTTAAAAACCTACAAATACGTTCTTCAAATAACGTAAGTGCGATTGGATTAGTTTTTCTTGTGTAGTATTGCAGTGTTAACTGGTTCAAAAAAGAAAACAAATAATTCAACACTTTACACAAATGGATACCATATTGAAATAATTCAACACTTTATACAAATGGATACCATATTGAAATAATTCAACACTTTACACAAATGGATACCATATTGAAATAATTCAACACTTTTACACAAATGGATACCATATTGAAATAATTCAACACTTTTACACAAATGGATACCATATTGAAATAATTCAACACTTTACACAAATGGATACCATATTGGAAATGGATATATGGCAATTATAGTGTTTAATATCTATTGAGTTTTGAATCCATTTTACTTTACCACATAATAACCAAAATTAACTTAGGTATGTCAATAAAGTTATGACATTTTGTGAATTTACTATCCGATATTACACTTCTCTTCAATTTCTACTCTGGTGAAAAAGAAAACAAATCTTTAACAAACATATATATATATATATATATAGAATTATAGTGTTCATTTTAGATTCGGCAAAATTTCTAATTGCAGCGAAGTAGAAAGATGTTTTATGTATATTTTAAATGTGTCGTTAAGTGAGTGTTTATTTTTGAGGCATTAGAACAGGGGCTCTTAAACTTTTCCAACCCTCGACCCACATGAGTAGCCAGACAATCTTCTGGGACCCATGTTCAACTTTAGGATACTGTTCTAATTTATTTCAGTAAAGTCTAGTAATGCTCTAGCATTTCACGTATGTGTTTTATTTATTTCAGTAAAGTCTAGTAATGCTCTAGCATTTCACGTATGTGTTTTATTTATTTCAGTAAAGTCTAATAATGCTCTAGCATTTCACGTATGTGTTTTATTTATTTCAGTAAAGTCTAGTTAATGCTCTAGCATTTCACGTATGTGTGTTTATTTATTTCAGTAAAGTCTAGTAATGCTCTAGCATTTCACGTATGTGTTTTATTTGATCAAAACATTTCAGGATCATTATTTTATACACAGTTTTTTAAATATAATTATGTTTATGTTGTATTGTGTCTTGCTCTCCGACCACTATTGGTCGCGGTCTACAGTTTGAAAACACAATATTAGAACATAATGGTTCAAGTGTTTTTGCCGCTGACGTAATTTCAGTTAGAGCTTTTATAAAATTATAATAAACAGCTATGCTATTATTTTCTTTTCAGTTGAAAGTTGTAGTTAAAATGTGTGGAAAATAATTATAAAATTACCATAGATTCAGTTGATTTTTATGATAAAAATGGTAGTGAACAGTTAGACTGTATTTCTAGTTTCATCTGAAGATTAAAGTGATAATGTGTAATGTAACTGTTTAAAGCACATTTAGTTAAAATAAAATTCAGTTGAAGAGTATTGTGTTTTGAAGAGTATAGCGGTAACAGACAGTTAAGTTGTTTAACCAGGTTCAGTTGAAGAGTATAGTGGTTTGTTTAACCAGGTTCAGTTGAAGAGTATAGTGGTAACAGACAGCTAAGTTGTTTAACCAGGTTCAGTTGAAGAGTATAGTGGTAACAGACAGTTAAGTTGTTTAACCAGGTTCAGTTTTAACTGTCTGTTACCACTATACTCTTCAACTGAACCTGGTTAAACAACTTAACTGTCTGTTACCACTATACTCTTCAACTGAACCTGGTTAAACAATTTAACTGTCTGTTACCACTATACTCTTCAACTGAACCTGGTTAAACAATTTAACTGTCTGTTACCACTATACTCTTCAACTGAACCTGGTTAAACAAATTAACTGTCTGTTACCACTATACTCTTCAACTGAAC
>NW_013666943.1:208823-210001 GCF_000517525.1 Limulus polyphemus
GTATAGTGGTAACAGACAGTTAAGTTGTTTAACCAGGTTCAGTTGAAGAGTATAGCGGTAACAGACAGTTAAGTTGTTTAACCAGGTTCAGTTGAAGAGTATAGTGGTAACAGACAGTTAAATTCGATGACGAGGAACCCACTTTGAGACTAATAAAGACTGTCATGTTAAACTTATATTAAAGTTTTTCTTCATTACCCATTTAAGCCGTCTCCAGCCATTATTAGACAGTTAAATTGTTTAACCAGGTTCAGTTGAAGTGTTTCGAGATATTCATAGTTTGTCAGAACAAAACAAATGGACTTGTGTGTAGTTTCTATCGTAACAGAATTAGCTTTCTGAAGCTAATCAATTTTGCATTCCTAGCGGCACAAAATAGGTAAAGTAAATGTTACTTAGATCAACTGTGTTATCTTCCAGGTTACCCCCACAATGCTCTCCCTGGCATGACGAAACCTACTCTCGAAGCTCACCCACACCTGCGGAATATGCAAGGTAAGTTTATTTTTGTTATATAAGTACGACAAAAAATATCCTAGTCTATTCTGGATACGGATGGTCAAAGTTTAAAGTTGAGAGCTTGTGAGTAATTTAGCACTTAGATACCGACAACTTGAATAATTAGATGGGATCTGTTAGACGACCATGTTTGGATACAGACAGTCTGATTTGTTAAATGACATTCTTTGAGTACGTATAACCAGAATTGTTAGAAAAACGTTTGATAGGTCATTCTTTGGATATTGAACAACCTGTGTTTTTAGATGGGAGTTGGGTGATGGCATTATCTGAACATTGACGACTTGAATTGTTAGATAATATTTGATATATTAAATTATTTGAATACAGACGACTGAGAAACGACCTGAAATGTTAGATAATATTTGGTAGATGACATTATTTGAATACAACGACCTGAAATGTTAGATAATATTTGGTAAATGACATTATTTGGATAATGAACGACCTGAAATGTTAGATAATATTTGGTAAATGACATTATTTGAATATAGACGACCTGAAATGTTAGATAATATTTGGTAAATGACATTATTTGGATACAAACGACCTGAAATGTTAGATAATATTTGGTAAATGACATTATTTGGATAATGAACGACCTGAAATGTTAGATAATATTTGGTAGATGACATTATTTGAATACAAATGACCTGAAA
>NW_013666943.1:210988-225077 GCF_000517525.1 Limulus polyphemus
GTTAGATAATATTTGGTAAATGACATTATTTGGATAATGAACGACCTGAAATGTTAGATAATATTTGGTAGATGACATTATTTGAATATAGACGACCTGAAATGTTAGATAATATTTGGTAACTGACATTATTTGAATACAAACGACCTGAAATGTTAGATAATATTTGGTAGATGACATTATTTGAATACAGACGACCTGAAATGTTAGATAATATTTGGTAAATGACATTATTTGGATAATGAACGACCTGTTTTAAGATAGGAGCTGAACGTTGAGTTTTTGGATCCTGATGACCTGAATTGTTAGATAACATTCTTTGGATACGGATAATATAATCAGAGTTAACAGGTTGGAGCTGGTACAAACGTCTTGTAATCTGAACCAGCTACAAATATACAAGGATTGAATGTACCTAATAACTTGGTAAAATGTTCTGTATTTTTTATAATACAAATCTGCCACTTCTGTCCAGGTTTAAAATAAGACAAAGAATATCAAACTTCTCTTTCATAAGGTAATTTCAAAACGTTCATTACTTTTTTATCTAAATTTGAAACCAAACTGTATCCGTTGTAAGCATTAAAGATAACTGTTCTGTGTATTTTACAGCTTTAAAATAATCAACAAAATTTTACATAAGAAGCATCTTATTCGTCAGCACGGGATCATTATGCGAAAACATTTGTCAACTGTTTTTTATGCATTACCATATTAGAATATGTTCGTCAAAATCTAAATATGCCCCCCAGTGACACAGCGGTATGTCTGCGGACTTACAACGCTAGAAACCTGGTTTCGATACCCGTGGTGGGCACAGCACAGATAGCCCATTGTGTAGCTTTGTGCTTAATTACAATCAATCAAACAAAGTCTAAATATGCAAGCCAGCTCTTTTGTTTTAAGACTAATTTATTTTCTCCGGTATTGAAATCTTTACACAATAATGAAATGGTAAACGATCATACACTGTACACAATGAACACATTTATTATAATATATAATTTATCATCGTAAAAGCATACTTCTACAGTTAACCTAACTACAGAGCAATCAGAAAATTTTGCTCGAATTTCATTCGTTCGTGATAGTTACTGCAAAACTAATAAAGAGGGTTAAATGTACGATTTACATTTGTTACCGAAGTTTCATGCAGAGTTGTGGCGCTACGAACAGTATACTTCGCACCTAAATATTAATTTCACATTGTTAGTCACAGTCTTGTTACTTTATAAAAAACCTTCGGTACTAGGGTAAAGACGTTAATTACTGTTATTCACAGTTTTATAGCCTTTAAAGAACCTTCGGTACTAGGGTAAAGACGTTAACTACTGTTATTCACAGTTTTATAGCCTTTAAAGAACCTTCGGTACTAGGGTAAAGACGTTAACTACTGTTATTCTCAGTTTTATAGCCTTTAAAGAACCTTCCGTACTAGGGTAAAGACGTTAATTACTGTTATTCACAGTTTTATAGCTTTAAAGAACCTTCGGTACTAGGGTAAAGACGTTAACTACTGTTATTCACAGTTTTATAGCTTTAAAGAACCTTCGGTACTAGGGTAAAGACGTTAATTACTGTTATTCACAGTTTTATAGCCTTTAAAGAACCTTCGGTACTAGGGTAAAGACGTTAATTACTGTTATTCACAGTCTTATAGCTTTTAAAGAACCTTCGGTACTAGGGTAAAGACGTTAATTACTGTTATTCACAGTTTTATAGCCTTTAAAGAACCTTCGGTACTAGGGTAAAGACGTTAATTACTGTTATTCACAGTTTTATAGCTTTTAATAAGCTTTATTTTAAGTTAAAACTAATTAGCTGCAGTGCTTATAAAAACAATAATTACAGAAGTCTCTGTTGCGAAACAATAATATCTAACATATTCGTCATCCGTTCTTGTAGATAGGGCAAAATATTTTTAATTTAAATAATGTGTCACGTTGAGAAATGCACATTTTGCTCATTTCGGTGTCTGATATTAAATTACATTATAATCAAGTTACACCACCTTCTTCGGATCTATGAAACGAAATCAAATAAATTTTGTGGGCGGCCTGAATGCGTTTGTTAATGTTCGACAAAAATGTTTTCACGCTGAATTTTAATAACAAATCTTGTGCATAGCGACGCCCGACAAAATTGGTTCCACCAGAGATATCCGTAAAAAATAGCGGCATATGTCACCTTTGTTACAGGATAATGTGATAACCAGTTCACAGCACCAAATTCTTATCACTTGTTTAACAGCTTTCACTTATCAAATCTTAATTAAAGGAAAATAAATGAAAATTGACAAACGTAATGGATAACCAAATTTAAATAAATTGAATTGCTTATCAGGGTCATATATGCAGGCTGTCTATATATTATGCCATTTATTTCTAAATAGCATCAACACACCCGGAGAATTATCCGATTGTCAACATCAGCCTTAAGCCTTATAACTTTGTGTTTAATCTCTACATATGGTTTGACATTTCCTGCCCTCCCATTCCTATTCTGTAAGGCATTTGCTGTTATGGCGTTCTTACTATGTCACCTTAGATAAACGAGTCATTCGATTCAAGTGAGCGTGGTTTTCTAAAGAGACACATTTTATGAATTTGACAGAAAATATAAACATGAGTCTAAGAAAAGGATCATATCGTGAGTAATAGAACGTTTCGTCCAAAACGAAACAAGCTTCTAGAAGCCTGAAGAGATAAAAATTTCTTGTTGTAAGATTCCTCGGAAATCAGTAGAGACACGCTTCCCCATCACTCTTCAGCTTTATGTTTGCATTTAGCAAGACAAAGTGAAGTATCATCTATAGAGGTTATGACGTCATAGGCCCTGGTGGAGGGGTTTTATTTAATATCCGTGAGCGGTAGAATTATAAAACATATCAAGAATAAAAAAAACAATTGCTTTGTTAAATATTTAATAAGTATTTGTAATACTTCATAAGGCTCGTTTTGTTTTTAATTGCAAGACGCTCTAATAATATTCATGACTTGTAATAGTAAAAAAAAAATCCTTTGTTTAAATAAAAATACGAAATATGTATTTGTTTTATAATAAAACTTTACTTACCAAAGTTTTTGCAAACCCATCTACCAAAAAGGGTTTGACCGGTGTACGCTACACAATTGTCACTTTTATTATGTATTATATCGGTGTAAACACCTGTAAATAATGCATACATATTTCTAGGCGATATTTTTTAAGTCATTAAAATTAGTATTTGATACGATGACAATTTTAAATTAAGCATATCGTTTGTGAATACCTTGTAAGTTTGAAAATGTTGGCTCATCCACTGAAATTAATGGGTCAGATACTGAAAATGTTGCGTCAAACACTGAAAATATTGGGTTATATACTGAAAATGTTGGGTCATACACTGAAAATGTTGGGTTATACACTAAAAATGCTGGGTCATACACTGAAGATAGTGGGTTATATACTGAAAATGCTGGGTCATCCGCTGAAATTATTGGATCAGAAACTGAAAATGTTGGGTCATCCACTGAAATTATTGGATCAGACACTGAAAATGTTGGGTTGTACACTAAGGATATTGGGATATACACAAAAGAAGGGAAGACCCACGGTTAAGCTCAGCTAACTTTACCAAAGCAAGTAGGCATATTTTATCATGTGTTACATGTTGAAAGCAATAATTTGTTTAAAACTAGAGCTATTAAGAATTAATCATTTTAAAAACGAATCCACTCCAAGTTAGGATATTAAAAGTTAATCCATCTATTATTTACTGAAATGAGCGTTTCTCCAAATCGTCTATACTTGTTATGGTCAAATCTGACTACAGCCAATTGTACGATATTAAACTTTTCAACTGTGCTAACACACTACACCTTCCAACTATAACTACATTTTTATTTATTAAATAATATCAGAATTCTATTATTGAGTGATTTGTTCTATAAGATGAGATAAGCTAGGTAAAAATTCGAGCTTTTCTCAGACGAAATAAGAAGTTAGTAAACTTTTTGATTTGTGTTTTACATTTTTGTAGTAGGCCTAGTTTCACCTCAAAGTACTTCACAGATGCAAGTGCGTGTATGCTCTCGATAACAGCACCCTCTAATTTAACTGAATACTGCAAGTGAGTGCATGTTATTGGTAATATCACTCATATTTTATTCTGAATACTGCAAGTGAGTGTGTGTGCTTTTGGTATTCAACTCTAAATACTCTGCTCAAATACTCTTTACAAATAAAAAACCTAATTATCCTTTACTTTTATTTTCTTCTCATCATAATTCAAATACTAATGTTCCATAAAATGGTGTAATTGAGTTTTACACTTAAACTTTCATCTTAATATCGGACAAGCCAGTCTGGAAAACAGACGTTTTTATCGACCGGTTTAGGGCTACTTACCCGAACTTAACCTTAGTAATCTACCCCAAGAAATCTTTTGTTTCTGTCGACTGGAAGAATGAACTTTTTTATGCAGGTCATGATTCCTAGGCCCTTAATAAGATGATATCGGTATCGCTTTCCAAGTGTCCGCCCGACCGTGTTGTTCGTACCTCATACCAAGGACCTTGCAGTCTGTTTGAAACGAACAAATGTTGTTAATCAGAAACGTTCTCATGGCTGATGTTTAGAAGCCTCTAAAAGCAGGAAATTGAAAAGAATACCAAAACCCTTAGTCTTTATAGGATTAAGTGCTTAAAGAACCCACAAATTCGTGATTGCGACTCTCCTCTTAAGCCGCGTCCTCTCAAGATGTACTGTTAAGCTCGTATTTTCTGATCGACACATTTCCCCGAGAAAACGTAATCCAAAAACATCAATGTTCAGCTTAGAAAAAGTGTTTGGTAGCTTATAAAGAAAGCTTTATAGCTGCGAAGAACGTAAGCTTGTTTAAAACTGCTCATACAGGGTATCGTAAAAACAAAACAAAAAACACAGCTCCATCAGTTCCAGTTTTCTTATTGTTTTAATTCTATATGAGAGGCTTGCGAATGGAATTTAAATCTGACAGACATAAGTATCCTTTCGTTATGCTTACAGCTTAAATTATCGCAAATTTAAATCTGACAGACATAAGTATCCTTTCGTTATGCTTACAGCTTAAATTATCGCAAATATTTTGAATTTTTCGATGTTTTAGCAGTGTCTTGTTTTTTCGCTTTGCAGTTGGGCGACATAGACATGCATATAATACCAAGGTTTATATAGTAGGTATTGCAATAGGAAATTAGCGAATTTTCTTAGTAATATCTTAGATATAGGAAATTGCACCTTCTACAAGTGATCAGGTGACAAAATATAGTAGGAATGTTACCTTCAATAACAATTGTACACAGTAAAAAGAGGGGAGTTTGGTTGATTTATCTGCTAGTGTAACTTTTTGAGTAATGATTGCCCCTCCCCCTCAGAAATCATTCATGCATTTTCTCTTTCCGAAATCTTTTAGCACTAACATTTATCTAGTGTTATTTAGTTTGTGATTTTCTAACCTATACCTTAGTAGACTCTTCCTCTTTAAAATCACCGCCAACATGTCGGATATATATAATTTTACTTTGCTTTTTGTAACCTCCGAGAAGGACCTTCAACATCATAGTCTATATATATATGTGTGTGTGTCAGGTTATCTTCTTC
Source organism: Limulus polyphemus (assembly GCF_000517525.1). Classification (NCBI taxonomy): domain Eukaryota; kingdom Metazoa; phylum Arthropoda; class Merostomata; order Xiphosura; family Limulidae; genus Limulus; species Limulus polyphemus. The sequence continues at coordinate 216,611 of NW_013666943.1, forward strand.
TGCTCTTGTAACCACCAAAAGGGATCTTAACTTCATTGATTATGTATTAAGTTATCTTGCTCTGCTGTTGTAACCTCCAAAAGGATTCTTAACTTCATTGACTATGTATTAAGTTATCTTGCTCTGCTGTTGTAACCTCCAAAAGGGCTCTTAACTTCATTGATTATGTATTAAGTTATCTTGCTCTGCTGTTGTAACCTCCAAAAGGATTCTTAACTTCATTGACTATATATTAAGTTATCTTGCTCTGCTGTTGTAACCTCCAAAAGGGCTCTTAACTTCATTGATTATGTATTAAGTTATCTTGCTCTGCTCTTGTAACCACCAAAAGGGATCTTAACTTCATTGATTATGTATTAAGTTATCTTGCTCTGCTGTTGTAACCTCCAAAAGGGCTCTTAACTTCATTGACTATCTATTAGGTTATCTTCTTCTGCTCTTGTAACCTCCAAAAGGGCCATTAACTTCTTCGCCTATAAATCGGGTTATCTACCTTCCTCTGCTCTTGTAACCCACAGAAAGAGAAACGAGTTTTAACGTTTGGTTAAAATCACCAAATGGTTAAACACAAGACAATATTTTGTTAACTAAAAGTTATCGAAGTCTTCCTTATTTCAAATTTTAAATTCTCTCGTCAAACGCTTGTAGATGCTCTTCTCTCACACGTGACAGGCAGTCACTTGCTCGTTACGTAAATCATTATTTTTTTGATAAAGCTGTATAATTGCTTTGCCTTGTGTAATTTCTTTCTTGGCCGTCGTGATGCACGTGTTGATCAGAAGTGAACAACGAACGAAAGCTACAACTTCCACTTTGTAATATGCGTGTAAAAATTGAATGAACAAGTTCTTAGCCATACGGTAAGTCAAGTGTTAAACACAGTTGACGTCATCAACGCACAGCGTGGAACGCTCCTAAGAACAGGTGTTATCATTTGTTTTACCCTGTTTGTTATGATCGTGTTTTCCTGATTTCTTGTAAACAAATTACGGTGGAGAGTTAAGTGACGAAATGTCAATGAATTACATCTTCTATGTTATGATCGTGTTTTCCTGATTTCTTGTAAACAAATTACGGTGGAGGTGTCGAGAGTTAAGTGACGAAATGTCAATGAATTACATCTTCTCCTCACACTGTTCCTCCTCCCCCATCTCTTCCCGTCGTTTTTCATTCGGAAGATCAGATAGTTTGATTTCGATTAAAGATTTGTTTTTCTGACCCATTCACACATTCTCCTCAAAATATATTGCCCCAGTTCTTTAAAATGGAAATTGTACCATTATCACCAGAATGGATGATTTATTCAATGAAGGCCACACTGAAGACGTATGTATCTTTAGCACATTACCAGCGATGTATCACAAATGGTTACGCTCTGCTTCCATATCAGTTGAATATAAAAACGACAGAGGTCTCGCCACCGAACCAGAAAGCAGTCACTCGTTATCTACTATCTATGTTGCTAAGCGTGTAAACAGAGACAGGCACGTCGATATAAAGTGGATTTTAAAAATTTCAGAAACCAGAACCTAAGCTCTTATTCTTGGTTTGGTAAACACGGTGATGATATTTTTACAGTGGACGTTTCGGGTCCTTGCGAAATGTTTGTGTTGGTAATAACTGTGTAAATTAAGGATATTGCACAGAATTTCGATCGTTAACTATATAAAATAAACTATCAACTGAGATCGTCCATGAATAATTTGCCTCCATCGTAATTCTTTATTTTTAATTCATATTAGACTCTAAAGTATAGTTTCGTGATTCATCGATCCTTGTTGTGGTTCTTCTTTCTAACAAAACAAAATCACCATATGATTTGTCGACCCTTGTTGTTCTCCTTTATAATACAATGAAATCCTTTCATTATTTTTCGACCCTTGTTGTTCTCCTCTTTAACAAAAATCCCTTCATGACTTGTCGACCCTTGTTGTTCTCCTTTATAACAAAAATCCCTCAATGATTTTTCGACCCTTGTTGTTCTCCTTTATAACAAAAATCCCTCAATGATGTTTCGACCCTTGTTGTTCTCCTTTATAACAAAAATCCCTCAATGATTTTTCGACCCTTGTTGTTCTCCTTTATAACAAAAATCCCTCAACGATGTTTCGACCCTTGTTGTTCTCATGTATAACAAAAATTCCTACATGACTTGTCGACCTTTGTTGTTCTCCTTTATAACAAAAATCCCTCAATGATGTTTCGACCCTTGTCGTTCTCCTTTATAACAAAAATCCCTCAATGATGTTTCGACCCTTGTTGTTCTCCTTTATAACAAAAATTCCTCAATGAGTTGTCGACCCTTGTTGCTCTCCTTTATAACAAAAATCCCTACATGACTTGTCGACCTTTGTTGTTCTCCTTTATAACAAAAATCCCTCAATGATGTTTCGACCCTTGTCGTTCTCCTTTATAACAAAAATCCCTCAATGAGTTGTCGATCATTGTTGTTCTCCTTTATAACAAAAATCCCTCAATGAGTTGTCGACCCTTGTTGTTCTCCTTTATAACAAAAATCCCTCCATGAATTGTCGATCATTGTTGTTCTCCTTTATAACAAAATAAAATTATTTCCTATATATATGCTATTATAAACATGACGATTAGACTACGCCTTATGTTAATGTGGGTAGTTTTCAGGATAAGTTCAAATTTAACACTTAATTTGTGTGTTGTTGAAACGACTTCATTTCTAGCATCGTTTTATCATAATAGTTATAGTTCTCTTGCAATTTTATATGTTTCATATTGTTACTCCTAAAACTTTATCCCTTGCTGAAGTTCAGTTCCTGTCTTACTAAGATCTAGAGATAGCAATAATATAATTTATTTCGTTAAAATCTTAAAAAGCACAATAATATATATACTAAAGATCTTGCTGGTGAAAGGAAACATCCCACGTATTTCTTTTAACGAGACATCAGGTAGAATTATGTTACTAAAACATTTTAACCGAATCTTCTGGTAGATTTTCAAGAATGATTTTGACTGTGAAATATCCCACGTATTGATAGAGCATCAGACAGAATTCTGCTGGTAAAACACTTCAACAGATTCTTCTGGGAGATTCTTTATTGTGTTAATAAATCCAAGCTGATTTAATAGTGTGTCTCAACTTTTGTTTAAAGGACTAACGTTAACCCTACTGATTCACTAAATCTGACGTACAAGACTATTATTTTGTTAGAATATTGTCACTTTATTGATCCTAGACTTTCTCAGAGCACACGATATTACGGGAACATAGATAATTAAGTCAACTTTATACCGGGCCAGGAATGTACTAGTCACAATAACAATGCACTTACAAGTAAGGAATACAGTAGTAGAAAGAATCAGAAAGATCTAACGAATCGTGAAACGCTCTTTGCTCTCCGCGGAAATAGAAATGTTGGCGCTCGTGCAGTAAGTAGCAAGACTGTTCAGCTTCGTCTTCACTAAAGAACAAAGGCAACGGATGTATCCTGGACGAAGTTTAGTCTCCTTCCTATCCGGATACTTCTGTCTGTGTGTTCGTCCATCTCTTTCGTAACAGAAAGTAGTCGATGACGATTGAATAGGATAAGCAGCTCAATCCATAGTCTTTCTCTCTGCCTTATAAACCCCTGCCCTGTCTTAGTTTAGTCTCATTACTAACAGAATGATTCTCTCTTTCGGTACTGGAAGGACTCTCTAAGCCAAGCTTGTCTCAATCTTTTTTTTTTTTTTTTTTTGCTTTTCTGAACGACTGTGTTGAAGTGGTACTTTGAATTATTGCCTATACATATCTCTGTCTTGACTGTGAATGTAACGCACCTCGGACAAACGTCACGTAATTATACTTCAAACTCTGACGAGTCAAAACATAATTAGTATTTAGTGGAACAGCTTACTGAGAGAAATTAAATGAATTGGCGGGAACCATGACAGTTTTCCTGATGGTTTCACATCCTGGTTCACCATGATCATGGAATTTACGATATGTGGGCCTGTTTTTGATTTCTATACATGATATATATATGAAATGCGACACAATTCAATAATTTACTACTAGATATAAGGTCCTCGTTAAAACAAAAATTTTTAAATAATTACTTGGAGAGAAACATATAAGTAATCAGGTGTAACGTCAGAGGTCAAATGCTATTGTGGTAAAAAGAGTGGGTAAATTGGCCCTTTATATTGACTGGGCTCCATTGTGCAGCTTTGTGCTTAATCAAAACCAAAATATATTTTCTGTGGATTCACATATTATATAGAAATATGTGGAAGATAAGTTTTAAGTAAAATATATGCTTTAATTAATAATGGGCTTAATTTACTGATTTTTCACCGCTGGCATTTGTTCTCCGTCTTCCAAAAAAATATGTAGTAAGTGTGTTATCCGACCATATAAAGCCGTCCCCACTTAATACATCTACCTTCAACATTGATGTTAGCGTAATCTCTTGTCTGTGAGTATGTTATCCGACCATATAAAACCGTCTCCACTTAATACATCTAACTTCAACATTGATGATAGCGTAATCTCTTGTCTGTCAGTGCGTTATCCGACCATATAAAACCGTCCCCACTTAATACACCTAACTTCAACATTGATGATAGCGTAATCTCTTGTCTGTCAGTATGTTATCCGACCATATAGAATCGTCACTACTTAATACATCTAACTTCAACATTGATGGTAGCGTAATCTCTTGTCTGTCAGTGCGTTATCCGACCATATAGAATCGTGACTACTTAATACACTGCTGGTAGCGTAAGCTCTTGTCTGATGTCGGTATAAAGAAAAATGCTTCTGTTGTTGAGATATTCGCGCTAATTGGATATCCTCAACATTAGAGTTACGCATCTCTCGTTCCCATAGGCCACCACGTAGCTGTTGTTATAGCAAGATGAACAAAATAGAAGATTTAAATCTTTACCTTTATATTTTGTAGCCGTAAGATTTAATGCATGTGTTGAGACGTAGTAAAGATGTTTAAGAATGTTTACACTTCTGAAATACGCTAATGCTACTTGTATGTGTGTGTGTGTGTGTTTATATATAGATATTAAAATCTTCATATATTAAGACATACTTCTATTTTGCTACATATATATGTACATAATTTGATATATTTAAGGCAGACTTCTACAGGGTTTGTGTTTGCTCGTAGTAACAATATATTTGACTTGAAAACACAAAATGGTGACACGACATGGCACAAGAAATTTGCGACTAAGAAAATACTTGGGAAAGAAGAGGGGACGGAGCATGTAAAAAACTGAATCGTAGCTTGGAAATTTCAGAAGCACAAGAGGAAAATATTTGAGTTCGATTGATAAAATTTGACAAAGAACTATTACAACGGAAAGACAGTGTTTCGCTTGATGGGTTTTATAAACAGTTGTAACTTAACTTTGCAATATACATGGAGATGATGAGTAGGGACGTTTTACAACCGGAAGTTATACTCCTGTGTCTGTTTGTATTCTGAAAAATCGATGTGTAATACGTCCAAACTCACATTTTACGGTTGATTTCAGCATCACGTGACTCCACTTGGAAATTGGAACCCTTGTGTATCTAGAGACGCGAGGATCATGGTGCCGTCAACCATCATGCCTGGTTGTTGAAATTATTATGGAGTTCTGTGATCTTCAGTTTAATTTTCCTTTATAAATGATACGCAATTATCATGATGTCGCCAACCATCATGCCTGGTTGCTGAAATCATTATAGAGTTCTGTGATCTTCAGTTTAACTTTCCTTTATAAAAGATACGCAATTATCATGATGCCGCCAACCATCATGTCTGGTTGCTGAAATTATTATGTAGTTCTGTAATCTTCAGTTTAACTTTCCTTTATAAAAGATACGCGAGGATTGTAGCGCCACCAGGCTCCGTGACTATTCTTTAAAATTAATGTGGAAATATTCGATCTTAAGTGTAATTTTTCTTCATAAAAGAGAACCATTGTAGTATTTGATTGTTTAAGCGCGAAACTGCACGACTGACTATAGGTACTTTGCCTAACGGGGGGCTCAAATCCTAAATATTTGTGTTATAAGCCCCAAAGCTTACTGTTGAGCCACTGAAGACCACCATTGTGGCGTGTTTGGAGTCATGAGCAATATATATATATTTATATGTGTGTGTGTGTGTGTGTGATTTTTGTAGTTGTCTGTCTGATGTATAGGTTATATATTATAGGGATTTCGTATTGAACCTATTTTGGCTTTTACCTTGGATGTTGTCAGGTTTTGAAGGATTTCACAACTTTATCAGGAAACGTAAACAAAATACAATCAACAACAACAATAAATTACAATTTTTAGAGCAGCAGTGGATTCGGAAATTAAGTTTAACGAGAAACCACGTGTTACACGACATAGATGCAGGTTTTTTGTTGGTGTTGTTTTTTGTAATTACAGCAAAGAATTCCAGTTTAATTAGAACAAAACTTCCTAAACACATTTTTGTTTTCGTCTCTTCCTTTGTTAATATTTAAATTAAACCTTAAGTCTACTGAAAGAAAATTGCACCACACAGCAATTGGAAAACTATTTTGAATGGCTTGGACAGTGGGGAAAAATGTTGTTGCACTCAGTGTTCAACATGTACATTCACTACTCTCACAATAGGTCGCTTTGTGTTTGGAATATTGCTTTGAACATTGCAGCTATAATTTGCATTTATAGTTTGACTTTTGTAGGTTTATAGCTCTTTTATTTAACCTTGGTCTTTGAGATTTATGATGTTTTTGTTTTAATTCTGACTTGATCTTCACTGAGTCGTGAATGGTCTGTATAGCGATTAGCGTGATAGATTGGGAATCGGAAGGTCCAGAGTTCGAACCGCGATATGCTGCTGAACACGCCGAGCACTTTTAATTGTGTGGCGTTATAATTGTGGTACTTAATCCTGCTATTGCGTCAAGGTCAATAGTAACCCCATAAGCGGCGGGTGCTGCCGACTTGTTTCCCTCCGTATGGTTAATACTTCTAAATTAGTGGTGTTTATATTTGAACCTTGAGGTATTTGATATGTCGCATAAGGAGTCGTTCAGATTGAAATAACAAATACCAATCTTCCAGTAGCTCAGCGGCAAGTCTCAGGGCTTATAAAGTTAAATATTGAGTTCCGACTCCCGCGATGGGCAAAGCACAAATGGGCCATCGTGCAGCTTTCTGCTTAATAACAAGCAAAAAATACCTGTTCTTTACAGGGTTACGTTTTTGAAATTCAGTTCTAAGATTTACAGCTCATAGCTTTCTAATTAAACTTTAATCTTTGCGATGGTTTTATGTTTCAAATCTCATCTTTGCGATTTATCTCTTTAATTCAACTATGCATCTTTAAGGTTTATATTGTTTTCACATTCAACACCACTCATTACAGCTTTATGCTAATTAAGATCCCATTGTCATATTTACGGCTTAATGATGTTGTTGTTTTAATTCAGTTATGATCATTACAGTTCTTTAGGTTTTACAATTCAACTCTTGTAACTGAGTTCTTACAATCGCAAGTTACTGGTAGGTAACTGAGTTCTTACCATTGCAGGTTCCTAGTTAGTAACTGAGTTCTGACTATCGCAAGTTCCTGGTTAGTAACTGAATTCTTACAATTGCAGGTTCCTAGTTAGTAACTGAGCTCTGACTATCGCAGGTTCCTGGTTAGTAACTGAGTACTGACAATCGCAGGTTCCTGGTTAGTAACTGAGTTCTTACAATCGCAGGTTCCTGGTTAGTAACTGAGTTCTGACTATCGCAGGTTCCTGGTTAGTAACTGAGTTCTTACAATTGCAGGTTCCTAGTTAGTAACTGAGTTCTTACAATTGCAGGTTCCTAGTTAGCAACTGAGTTCTGACTATCGCAGGTTCCTGATTAGTAACTGAGTTCTTACAATCGCAAGTTCTTAGTTAGTAACTGAGTTCTTACAATCGCAGGTTCCTGGTTAGGAACTGAGTTCTTAAAATTGCATGTTCCTGATTAGTAACTGAGTTCTTACAATTGCAGGTTCCTAGTTAGTAACTGAGGTCTTACAATCGCAGGTTCCTGGTTAGTAACTGAGTTCTTAAAATTGCATGTTCCTAGTTAGTAACTGAGTTCTTACAATTGCAGGTTCCTAGTTAGTAACTGAGTTCTTACAATCGCAGGTTCCTGGTTAGTAACTGAGTTCTTAAAATTGCATGTTCCTAGTTAGTAACTGAGTTCTTACAATTGCAGGTTCCTAGTTAGTAACTGAGTTCGGACTATCGCAGGTTCCTGGTTAGTAACTGAGTTCTTAAAATTGCATGTTCCTAGTTAGTAACTGAGTTCTTACAATCGCAGGTTCCTAGTTAGTAACTGAGTTCTGACTATCGCAGGTTCCTGGTTAGTAACTGAGTACTGACTATCGCAGGTTCCTGGTTAGTAACTGAGTTCTGACTATCGCAGGTTCCTGGTTAGTAACTGAGTACTGACTATCGCAGGTTCCTGGTTAGTAACTGAGTACTGACT
>NW_013666943.1:225747-226014 GCF_000517525.1 Limulus polyphemus
CTGACTATCGCAGGTTCCTTGGTTAGTAACTGAGTTCTTACAATCGCAGGTTCCTGGTTAGTAACTGAGTTCTTAAAATTGCATGTTCCTAGTTAGTAACTGAGTTCTTACAATCGCAGGTTCCTAGTTAGTAACTGAGTACTGGAACCTGCGATAGTCAACTCAGTTACTAACCGTGGAACCTGCGATAGTCATGGTTAGTAACTGAGTACTGACTATCGCAGGTTCCTGGTTAGTAACTGAGTACTGACTATCGCAGGTTCCTGG
>NW_013666943.1:226873-229671 GCF_000517525.1 Limulus polyphemus
TAGTGCACTGATAATTATGTACAATGAAACTCCGGGTTGTATAAGATTTAGTGCACTGATAATTATGTACAATGAAACTCCGGGTTGTACAAGATTTAGTGCACTGATAATTATGTACAATGAAACTCCGGGTTGTATAAGATTTAGTGCACTGATAATTATGTAAGATGAAACTCCGGGTTGTACAAGATTTATTGCACTGATAATTATGTAAAATGAAACTCCGGGTTGTACAAGATTTAGTGCACTGATAATTATGTTACAACCCGGAGTTTCATTGTACATAATTATCAGTGCACTAAATCTTGAATTTAGTTCTACTGACAAGGAAGAGGACAACCATAAACCAGCGTACCATAACGTCCCTTCTCCCCCAGTTCAAAATACGGTAGTGTTCAGAAACATATCGCTGCTTGTAGACCTTCCAATCCGCACTCTATCACACCAATCACTAGGCCACACCAAGCTCTTCTTTCTGATAGTCAATACTCATAAAAAGCTTTGAACCGATTGTTTCCATGTTAATGGATTTGAGCATCCAACTGTTATGCTGAAGAACTGATGGTTTTGACAGCTCAACTCTCAATGTTTACGATTTGATGGCTTTACTTGAAAATATCCAATAATTTAGGCCACGGCCCCTCGATCTTGTTTGCGATCAGCAGAGATAGGGGAAAATGATCATAAATCCCTCTTACCCCTACATCAACAGCGGTCCTCATTTGGAGGCCTCCAGAAATATTGACACTCGCCGGCTGAGTATTGATATTAGCACGGGTGCTCATAACGCAGTGTTTGTGTACTTTAATACAAGGTTCTTCAAGGTGTCAGTCGCAGCCTGTCTTGCTTGGTTCCTTCTAAAACTTCGGGGAAAGGTGGAATACATCTAAATCACATTCACAACACTGAACATATACGTATGCTTTGACACGTTTTGCTAATGTAAACGCTTCAGGCGGAAATATGAAGTAACATTGGCTCTCACAGTTGGACGTTACCATTTTGGTCTTCACACTTGAAAAAAAAAAGAGATGAATTAATATATTCCAACGTCACTCTTCTTTTGGAAAGTAAACCGCTTATTTGTAGATGTGGGTATGTGACTTTAATGATATCGTTTTAAAGCCCCCTATCCCAACCTCCTTCAATCTTCAAGTGGCAAAATATCCAAATGCAAAGAAGTCGAGGAAATTGTGATGGCGGATCACTAATGAAAATAAAAGAATAAAAAAAATATTATCGTTGCAGAATTATTATGATAAATGTTTTTGTTTTTTTTCTTATATTGATATAAGTTCGTTGAGTGGACTTTGGACTAAACATATAATTTTAATTCATATGTTTAAAAAATAAAGAAAATAATTTTTCAGGTCTCTGTAGATGGTTCTTAATGAGTATACTTTAAACATTGGATAAAAATGGTATCTTGTGTTACTGAACGTGAGGTAACCCGTACTCACTTATTTTGCTCCCTAAGCGCCCTCTATGTGTCAGGTGGAGCCCTTATGATTCTTCTGTAGAGCTTAAAGTTTTCCATAAAAACTACACATAAAGTTATATATATATAATTTTTTACTGGTCGTTTTTTTCTTTTCTTTACGTACATCCGACCGAAATGTCAAGCCTTTTGTTAAAGCTGTTTGTTATTAACACTCACATAAAATGGTAAGGCAGTAATAAAAATATTATGATGAGTACAGCGCATGCTCAGAACAAATTGTCCGCTTGAAGTCCAGTTTCTATACCATATTCTGTGACGTTTTCTATGTAATTTCTCAAGAGCAGCTACTTCCTGCATAAAACATTCTTTTGTTCTTTCTATTTTTTATTTGTAGGAATGTCGTTGTATTTATTTCACCGTTTCGTTAGAAGTATTTTCTGTATTAATTTCCACTTGTTGTGTTTTTACAGATCCGTATCAGGTTTTTGGACCGACCAGCAGCCGACTGGCGAGTTCAGGTATGCCTATTTATCTATCTGTCTGTGTGTATGTTACTTTCAAGTCGCGTGACGATATATATTTAACTAAGGTAGAAATAGAGACGACCAAAGCGTATTTAAAAATATTAAAATATCTTAGCAATGCTTACACTGTTTTACTTTGAAAGGTACTAAAATAAACCTTTTTGAAGGATTAGTCACGTAAGCTCTGGCGTTTACTGGAAGTACTTATTAACGTTATATATATATTATATCTATCTATTTATATATATACATGTATACACACATATATGCACACATATGCACGTATATATATATATATATATATATATGTACCGGTGGGTGGTGTGCTATTTATTAAGAATAAATTCAAATAACGTTGTTGCATTAAAACAAGTTTTACTCATTTGTTCAAAAGATAATTAAGTCTGACGTAACAAGTATCACTTAACTACATTTCAACAGGATTCAACATGTATTATCAGTGCACTAAATTCCCGCCATCTTTCCAGAGTTTCATCGTACATAATTATTAGTGCACTAAATCTTGTACAACCCGGAGTTTCATTGTACATAATTATCAGTGCACTAAATCTTGTACAACCCGGAGTTTCATTTTAAAGATGGCTATACCTGAACCTTGATTTGACCGTTTAGCCCATACGCCCCTCAATTTGAAAATATTAATACTCCTATTCCAGTATCACAGTTTGGTTGTCAAAACCCCAAACTATTTCATATTAAGGCTGAATTGTTAAAAACCATGAACTTTTTTAATACCAAAAATGAATTGCCACGATCATGGGTTCCAAAGATCTGAGTTGAATTAGAACCTGCGATAGTCAGTACTCAGTTAC
>NW_013666943.1:230553-234702 GCF_000517525.1 Limulus polyphemus
ACATAATTATCAGTGCACTAAATCTTGTACAACCCGGAGTTTCATTGTACATAATTATCAGTGCAATAAATTTCTCGCCACCAACAGTTTCGTTTCTCTTGGTTCTGCTCAGAGAAATGTGTAGGAATCAGACATCAAAATGCAAGAATGAAATATATCAGAGCAAATTAACGTTCACAGACTCACCACTTTAACTTACCCTTTTATTTTCGAAATGTACAGGAAACAGTTTCACAAAACTCGACGAACTAGTAACTCCAAAGATCTTTCAAAAGATGTTCAGACAAGTTATGATTTGATAATGTTCCCTATTAAAAGGCTTCCTAGTGACCACTAGATATTCGCCTTTTAAAACTATTATCTAAAGATATATGCACAAAATTAAATTTCAGGAACTGTTAGTTCCTTCCCTAATTAAACATATATTTTCATTTAAGGTTACGCTGTGTCTCAGCGGTCAGTTTAAGGGCTTATAATGCAAAAAATCGACGTTCGATACCTGCGATGGGACACAGCACATATAGCCTTATAGCCTATTGTGTAGTTTTGCCCCTAAAAGACGAACTGTATAAAGTTACCAACAAGTGTTTTTTGTGGGGTTCTACACGTATTAAAACAAATTTTTCATACCCCACGTCATGGTAATAATAATAATACTGTAATTGTAAAGTGTTTGCTTAGTAAAGGTGTTGATATACATTACTAAATTTCTGTATTTTAGGGTTAAAATTATAACAGTCATGGCAATGATTAACGATGGCTATCAGTATTGCTTCCATACCTAAAAAAAATCTTAAATGCCTTGTTAGATTTCGTGATAAATACTTGTCCGCGAGTTCCTTGACAGATTTCTTTCACTCACTTCACTATTTTCTTGACAACTACTTGTCAACGGTTATCAGGACAGCTACCTGTCCACGATTTTCTTGCTAGCTACCTGTCCATGGTTTTGTGACAGCTACCTGTCCATGATTTTGTGACAGTTACCTGTCCATAGTTTTGTGACAACTTCCTGTTCATGATTTTGGGACAACTTCCTGTCCATGGTTTTCTGACGGCTACCGGCCTGTCATGGTCAGGTGGTTAGGGTGCTCGACTCGCAATCTGAGGGCCACTAGTTCGAATCCTCGTCTCACAAAACATGCTCTCCCTTTCAGCCGTTGATAAAAAGAGTAGCCCAAGAGTTGGGGTGGGTAGTGATGACTAGCTGCCTTCTCTCTAGTCTTAAACTGCTAAATTAGAGACGGCTAGCGCAGATAACCCTCGTGTAGCTTTGCGCGAAATTCAAAACAACCCAAACCTGACAGCTACCTCTTCATGGTTTTGTAATATATCTTTTTTCTATTTTTCTTACGTGCTTCTGCATTAGTGGATCGATTTTAGCTAATAGTTCATCTTGTCCTTAAAATTCATCATCATTGAATCCCTGAAAAGCGGTATCATGCTCAACCAGCTATTGAATTATTGCGATAATACGTTCAAGGACATTTCTCCACAACTGCTAGTCTTTTAATATTATTGCCTCATTTTCTTTATCATTCGTGGCGCATCAACATTAAAGATTTTCTAGATTATTCCATTTCAGCATATTTTGGTAATGAAGCACTGAACATTCCATTCGCACAAATTTCGACCAAAAATACTTCAATTACTATTAAGCATGAAATTACAGCACAAAATGCCAAGCAATGTAACACAATCTAGAACTTTAAGATCTACTGACAACAATCATAATATGTCGTGTAATCCTAGAATGTTCGAGATCGGGAAGCAAAGCTACACGCAGATACAAAACATCACATTCATATCCCTACACCCAACAGTGCTACACACAGATATGAAACATCACATTCATATCCCTACACCCAACAGTGCTACACTCAAATATTAAACATCACATTTTTATCCCTTTCACTCAACAGTGCTACACGCAGATCCAAAACATTACGTTTATATTCCTTACACCCAACAGTGCTACACGCAGATACGAAACATCACATTTTTATCCCTTTCACTCAACAGTGCTACACGTAGATACAAAACATCACATTCATATCCCTACACCCAACAGTGCTACACATAGATATGAAACATCACATTCATATCCCTCACACCCAACAGTGCTACACATAGATATGAAACATCACATTCATATCCCTCACACCCAACAGTGCTACCCACAGATATGAAACATCACATTCTTATCCCTTTCACTCAACAGTGCTACACACATATATGAAACATCACAGTCCTTACACCCAACAGTGCTACACATATATATGAAACATCACAGTTCTTACACTCAACAGTGCTACATGCAGATATGAAACATCACATTTTTATCCCTTACACTCAACAGTGCTACACACAGATACAAAATATTACGTTAATATCCCTTACACCCAACAGTGCTACACACATATATGAAACATCACAGTCCTTACACCCAACAGTGCTACACATATATATGAAACATCACAGTTCTTACACTCAACAGTGCTACATGCAGATATGAAACATCACATTTTTATCCCTTTCACTCAACAGTGCTACACGCAGATACAAAACATTACGTTTATATCCCTTACGCCCGGCATGGCCAGGTGGCCTCTTTAATGTTTTGGAGGCAGTAAATTCTATTAATTCATTTTGTACAACAATATTGTCTCACGTTTTATTTGTTGTCACATATTGTTCAGTGCACTACATTGATTATATCTACTGTGAGTATTCTAATTCTACACTATGTGACACTACTCTATTTATATGGATAATCTGATGCATGTCTACAAGCACACTATGTGTATCACATCACTGATTATAACATAATGTTTAAGGGCAACAAGGGACCTATTGGTCCATCTCAGCTGTCTCCTCCTCTAAACTAAACAATGAAATAACTAAATAAATAAGATTAAAAATCTTAAAGCCTGGCCTTATCATTCATATAGCTATCAAGCTTTCTCATCAATTCTCTTCTTTCACTATTTTATTACTGCCTGAGCTAGTTTTATAAAACTAGCATTCCTTATTTGGTAGTAGTATTTAGTAGTATGGAGATAAGGAATAATAAAATTTTCATTCCAAGTTTCAAAAATGCAAATTCTGTAAATCCAATATCCCACATTGTAAATAAACCACATATTTGTGGTACATATGATAAAGTGTTTGGAAAAAAGAAGCAACTTTAAAAGATGTTTTAAGATTTACAGTGTTACGCCCCTGGTCGTTTGTTAATTTCCCGTATAATTTCTTTCTGATGAAACTTTAGCGATACAAATCCTTTCTTAAATAAAACTAGTTTATTCTTTCTCAATACAACTTTGCAACACCCTTAATTTCCGCAGTTACTATCATTTCAACACACACTATAATTCACAACGATTCACGCACTTTACTTAATACCGCACTTGCCTCAATTGTTTGTCTCTATCTCTGCAATTATATTCAATTATCTATCCATCACTTCTCGCCGGTCCTATATATACAAAATAGAGGGCGTCTGGCAGACACTCGAGACTTCAGGAATGTTCGAGATACTCATTACCTGTTACCAGTATCACGTGACTTCCGCTGTCGTAACACTACCCTTCCTTAGTATTGTTCGTCTCGAACAACAGCCACTTAAGTTAAACCAATAGATAACAATAACTTAATTAAATTTATAAAATTTACAAACACAAAATTAACATTCAACAGTCTCTTAATTTTACGGAATGTATCTTCTTCCGTACTGGCTTCTGCTTCACGTGAAGTTCATCTGCTCAATCAGGAATTGTCCTATTATCGGTAATAGTCACATCAGTGGTAGTAACTTCATGAAGGGCTTCACTGTTTCCTTTCTCAAAACCGACTAGAGTTTCTTCTTCGACTGTGGCCTTTCCAGGTGACACGTCTTTAGCGGCATCTTTTGTTCCGTTGTTCACTTTGTCCCAAATGAAATGTCCTGGACTGTGATAAAACTACTGCATAGCAGACTTAATGGCAGCAATACAAGAGAACCAAAAGAAACAAGAAGAACGAGAAAGTAAACAAGAAGAGGAGAGATTACAACAGTTTTGGAGGAAAAAGAAAGGAAACAAGAAGAAAGATTACAGATGTGGCAAAAAAACCTACAACAATGGCAGCTCGAACAGCAAAATAAACAAG
>NW_013666943.1:235577-246617 GCF_000517525.1 Limulus polyphemus
GGACGGCTAGCGCAGATAGCCCTCGTGTAGCTTTGCGCGAAATTCAAAAACAAACAAAACATATATCCCTTACACCCAACAGTGCTACACACATATATGAAACATCACAGTCCTTACACTCAACAGTGCTACACACAGATACAAAATATTACGTTAATATCCCTTACACCCAACAGTGCTACACACATATATGAAACATCACAGTCCTTACACTCAACAGTGCTACATGCAGATATGAAACATCACATTTTTATCCCTTTCACTCAACAGTGCTACACACAGATATGAAACATCACATTCATATCCCTTACACCCAACAGTGCTACACGTAAATACAAATCATCCACCCAAATACATAGTGATTACATTCCCTTACATCCCACAATACTAGAAATATGCATTTAGCCGTGTTTCACATTTACAATGAACAGTGTGTTGTACAGAATATAACAATTTTACAAGTTTTTGCCCAATCCGAAATTAACATTACAATAAAAACCTGTAACAGCTTCAGATGTCTGACGCATTTATATAAAACACATTACCATTAGTGAACATCTATTTTTCATTTGGTTATCAAATCTTTACTACAGACTTTGTGGCACGTATTTTACGCACTCTTTACTCAAAGCCACAGTCGTGTTAATAAAGACATAGCGTTACCAGGTTTATTTAAGATTACAGGACAACTTAAAGCTGCATAAAATTTGTTGCTTTGGCAACACAATTAGCTTGTATTAGATTTTTGGTTTCTACGATCGCGTGACAATGAAATGCTTAAGGAAACTTTGTCTGAAGGTGTTGGTAATGCCGACAAATGAACGAGGAAGAAAAAAGGCGTAATGTATGACTTTCACGCCAGCTAACAAAGAATTTTAATTTCAACATTAAAACTTAATACCACAGACTTTGAACAGCATACAGACAAATGAGCACCTGTTTCAGATTGACAACATTTTAATAAATCGTTTAATAGCTTCAATTGAGAAAAGTTATTTGAAAACAAATTAAGGATATTTCAGGTATCAACCAATTTACTCTTCTGTCTGCAATTAAAACAATGCGCTAACTATTTCAAAAGAATATCTTCCAATAGGGTAAAGTCTCCCCCACCTCGTAGGTCAACGGTAAGTTTACGGACTTGCAATGCTGAAACCCTAGGTTAGATTCCCTCAGTGTATAGAGCACGTATAACCCATTGTGTAGCTTTGCGTTAAAAATCAGCAACAACATTTTTCATTGTAAGATAATGCCTAACTTTGCACATAAAAACAAGAAAAACTACTTTTTGAATTATTTTTCTGTTAAGAATATTGTAACGCACATTTTCTAAAACTAACTTAATATCTTTTGGTTAATCACGCAAATAGTTTTATTAACGCTTATCTAGAACTAAGTAGGTGCTTTTTGACAATATACTACTGATATAAAATAGCTGTGTTAGGCTCTTCTCGATAAGCGAATTTTGTTCTTACTTCTACAATAATAATTCGTATTGTTTTAATCTATGTATTTCCTGTAGACACTTATGTCCAAGTTGATTTTTTAAAAAAGGATGTACAGTGGTAAGATTCAAGCTTTAAGGATGTTCTTATCAATATTCTTTGTTGCTTCTTTCACTTCAGCTGATGAATAAAATGAAGCTTATCAAATTATTATTATTAAAATGTTCTTAAACTCTGAACAAAGCAAATTCACAGATAATATTCATCATTTAACCAAGTCACTTATCCACGCTAATAAAGATATCCTATTAATCAGGCGCGTTACAAAACATGAATCAGACAAACCATGTCACGTGATCAGCAAATGGTTTTATTTCTAAAGAAGTTAATAAATTAATTAAATTAAAAGATATAGCCACCAACAATCACCATCTTTTATCAAATGCGACAAAAGGGACACTTTTTCTTGTCACTTTTAATGAGCCGTTATAATTAGGTTACAGTGCTGTTTTAAATAATATAAGTCTTTTAGTGTGTCTAATTGAGCGTTATAACGGAAAACCGAAATCGCTCAAAAACCTAAAAAAAATTGTTAATGTCAGACAGTGTTAATAATAATATAGAGGTCGTTATGACTGATTGCAGAACTTTTGTCGTGAAATTTGTTTTTAAACTTAATTTCTGACTTTGAGATTTGTCTCGGTATATACATTACTATCTAATAAAAAAATATTTTCCTAAAGTTAATTATTATTACAAAAAATTTCACCATCTTATTTCTTTCAAAACTCAGTGTAATTATATTAACTACGAAAAACGACTAAATCCTAGCTTTATTTTTTAGCAGTATCTCAGTGTTTATTATTTTATTTTGGCAGTCCACCGAAGGGACAGCGGTAATTCTACGAACTTACAATGCTAAAATCCGTGGTTCGATTCCCCGCGGTGGACACAACAGATAGCCAAAAGTGACTTTGCTTTAAACAACCAAATCAAAATTCCCCTGTGGGTTAGCGATAAGTTTACGCTTTTCCAATCGGGGGCTCGATTCCCCGTGGTGTATGGAGTGCAGATAGTCCAATGTGTAGCTATGCATTAAGAAAAGAGAACCCCCATTTTTGAGTATTTGTTGGTAATTTTAATGTTCCTCACATTCAGTCATATAAACATAAAAATAATGATTATGACAACAAAAAATCGGAATTTTTTCAACGTAAATGCTGCCACCTATTGAGGGAATAGAAAAATTGAATTCATAAAATCATGCTGTTTTCATTGAGCAATACGTTGGTACAGACATGTGAGTCTTATAACCTTTATTCCAAGTTCAAACTTAAAAGTACAATACAAAAACCTGTAACAACTTATTTGCCTTTAACTTTCAGAGATTCTGTACATTGAGCGTGTAAACAAATTTTAAAATGGCTTTGGTAAAAAAAAACAGACGTCTAGGACGACAAACACAAATGAATACTAAAATACACATCTCGCGTGCAATATATTTAAGCTGCCTTAGAGAAAGGCTAAGAATGAAAACCTGTGCCTGAATCAACAAATATCTCTCAAGATTCAATTTAGTTTTAGTTTTAGAATGCGCAATCTAAGAACCATAAATAGTAATGTAAGAACTGCATGACTAGGAGGTTAAATTCGAAGGTTCCGACTTGTAACCGATTCCTGTAACTAGCAGGAGTGTATGAAAATGGATAGCCTAGTGAACCTTGGTCAAAGCTGCCGGGTTATTCTTTTTTTTAACACAGTGAATTTATAAATACATTTCTTTAATGCGAGAAACAGTCAGACTTTAGAGTTTGGAATTGTTATTGTAAACTCTTTCAAGCGAAACAGGTAGATAAGCTGTTCTATCACTAACGTTAAATACGGGAATTTTATCTGCTGAGATTATTTTATGATCAAGCATAGCACGTTAAAGATAACTCTTTCATTGCTCAGTGAGCTTATATTTGTTCGATTGTTCTTTGTACATTTACCAATTTTTTTATAACTTTGCGCCCTCTGTAGGAAGTGGACAGATTCAACTATGGCAGTTCCTGCTGGAGCTTCTTTCAGACAGCAGCAATGCTAATTGCATCACTTGGGAAGGAACGAATGGCGAGTTTAAATTGACAGACCCGGACGAAGTAGCACGCCGCTGGGGGGAGCGCAAGTCGAAACCCAACATGAACTACGACAAACTCAGCAGGGCACTACGCTACTACTACGATAAAAACATCATGACAAAAGTTCATGGGAAGCGCTATGCTTACAAGTTTGACTTCCAAGGTCTAGCTCAGGCCACACAGCCCACAGCTGCAGACTCGACTGCTTACAAGTATCAGTCAGACCTCTTCATGTCAGGATACCACCACAATCCTAAGTTGAATTTTGCTATGAGTGCTCACACGGGCATACCCTCCACCACAGGAAGCATATTTCCATCACCGACGCCATATTGGACCAGTCCGAGTGCCAATTTGTATTCCAACATAGCGGCAGCCTCCACACATACCATGCCCCACCACCCAAGTCACGTGGCCTCCCACATTGGCTCCTATCCACATTACGCATAACATTTGTATATAGAAATGGATACGTGTTAATACTTTAACTGAAACGTTGTGGAAGACTTATTTGGAATAGAATGGAAATGAAAGTGTACTTCCTCGAGTGTCATAGGCTTCACTTACCTTAAAGTGGATATGACATAGGACTGGAAATCACGTGCCTGCACGTGTTTGTTGTAACTGTGACGCCACTTGTAGAAGTTATTAATGTATCATAAGTTTAATGTGTGCATTCACTACATTATGTGGTGATTTGGGGGAAAATCTAATATTAAAAGTATCCTCTTAAATGTGTTATGGCATATGTATAATAGTTGCACGTGTTTCCCAACACATTCCTCGCTGAAGAACGGAAAGTTGATGTCTAAAATCTATGAACCAAAATGCCACGCCCTTTTGTCCCGTCAATGTTCCTTCAACTACACTGTCAGATATATCCAGCATCGTAGACTTGTTTGAAAATATTTCAACTTTTGTAGGTGATCCTGTGTGCTAATCACTTAACCTTGATTTGTTTGCCCAGATGTTATTAGAAGAATCCTGTTCATTCAACCACAGTTTTACTTCCTACATAAGTTCTTTGGGTTTGTTGTTCAAGAATCAATGATTACATTTTAGCTAGGCAGACAGATTGGTTTTATTTTGACTATATTGAAGATTTATTTGAAAATATTGATGACATCAATATGGGATTATTCATTTGAAGCTTAAAATATTTCAATGAGCTAAGTATATGTTATAAAGGATGTTTGGTTTTCCTTTGTAAATTTTTGTGAAATTGGAGGCCTTTTTGTTGTCTTTAGCTTTAGAAAATACTGAATTTAACGCGTTATTAAAGGTGCGGCAGAAGACAGCAATGCATTTCAAATTTTGTAATCTCCGTATTAAACATTCATTAATTGCTCTCATACATATTCTTATTTAATGAGACTTAGACATTGAATATTAAACAAAGCAGTACTTTTAATTCACAAAGTATTCTTATTGTCTACACTGAACAAATGATCCTCCTATAAAATATATATTAAATATTCCTTTGCAAATGTAGTAAAACTGTTAGTTAGGAATAATCGTTTTTCTTCGCGCGTTAGAACCTTCCGTAGTTTCGGTTAAATAAAATTAAAGGAATTTAGTTAAACCAAAGGAAGAGAGATGTAGCTATACAACAAAAACATATTAAAAGCGATAAATCTCATTAAACACCTTTTATTACCTTTTCCATTAAAAATAATTACGATTATATTTAGAACTCTTCAGTAGTTAGTAATAACGAAATAAATATATACCCTATATTTTGGTTGATTTGAACTCGTCATCAGAAATATAACCTGTACTTTGGATGATTTAAACTCGTCTTCAAAAATATAACTTTTATTTTGGTTGGTTTGAATTCGACTTCAGAAATATAGAAATATATAGTAATTAAGAAACACCATCTAAGAATTCGGTTTTTTAAAAATGAAGTGTGTAATATTGTTTCCCGCCTTTTGACCTGATAATAAATGGCATTTTTTGACTTTACGAAATGTTGCCTAACTTTAAATATGTTCAAAATGCCACCTATATTCTGTTCAGTTTAAACTTCATTATCAGGTTCAGCTTTTTTGTTACAAAGGCACTGAAAGCATGAGATTTATTATAAGTGTTTTATATTTATGTAATTTTTTTCTAATTCTAGTCTGACGATCTCATATTTTATAAGTTATTCAGATAATTAAAATATAATTAATGTTCCTATGGTTACACCATTCCTAGTCGTAACGTTATTGGTTGGTCCGAATCACTTGATACTTGTACGAGTCCCACATTTACCGCTGTGATACTATCCAATACAGCTAGCGTTTATTGTTTATCAGCATAATTTATTGAAATAGTGAGATTGTATAATTATGTAATTAGAACATTTCACGCTAATCGTTAACCACGTAAGGGGAAGAGGTAACGGGTGTGAGAGAACGCTTCATGATGAGGTAAGTTAAATGAATTTAAGAACTAAAGCCTCGTCGTGTGTTAAAACTCAGCCTGGAATTTTTGACAGTATACTTGAATTGAAATGGTGGTTGTTTTAAAAATTCTCTTAGTTCAGGACTCGCGTAAGGAGACTTAAATTCTACAACTTTTGTAATACAAAATACAGTATTTTATGAGTTATTTTATTAAATTTGATTTATTTTGTTTTTCATAAAGAACTCAGTTTTACCAAAAATATTACTGGAGTTAAACTTATATTTGCATGGTAATAGTATTATTTTTTATCTATTCTGTATGTTAAAGGAGCATTAATTTTTTGTTCCGTGTTTAATTTTGACCAAAGATATAATTTAGACTTATTTATCACTAGTTCATTATCAGATACAAGGTCACCTGACCTGTGGTGAAATAAAACACAACATAAGTGATGTGGTTATCGTGATTGTAGGACATTTTACCCATGTATATTAGCCTCAGAGGGCATTATCCTCATGCCTAAAGCATGTAATGGGACATTATCCCCGTACCTAAAGTACATAATTGGACATTATATCCATGTATATTAGCCTCGTAGGATATTATTTCCGTACTTAAAGTACGTAATAGGGCATTATCTGCATAAGTAAAAGAGTTATAACCGTTATCTGGTTATGGATGTGTGTTATATATACATACTTATTTTTCCATGTAAAAATTATAATCCTTTATCATAAAATCATTATTAACTGGAAATAAACAATTTTTAACCGTGAGATAATGCCCTTTAACGCACGTTAGGCGTGAGGGATATTGTCCTTTAGGACTAACGTTAATAAGAATAACGTCTGTACCCCGATTATCACACAGGGGGTAGGGTATTGTTCTAGCATTTTATTGACTATTTACTGTCCCAGTGTATGAACTAATTTTGATGTATTTTCACTTATCTTCAATAATTTTTCTTTCCCAAGTTGACACATGTCTATTGCTGATAAACTCTTCGTTAGGTGTTTAACTCTCTGTTTAACCTGTAGCCAGGTTTCTTCTCAACAACGAGTGTAGCAGCATTGGTGTTAATAACAGATCTTTCTCAGTGGTTCCTTGCAATGTTTAGTGTGGATAAGGAATACACAGAAGTATTCATTTCTGCCACAGTGCTGAAGAAAATAGCACACCTTAGTTTGGACACTAAGATTCGATGAAAAACTTGAACAAGTCAACCAAGAGGGAAGTTTACAATTGTGTAAAGAGGTTTATCAATGTAAGCGCTATATACAAACGTCTCAAATAATTATACAAATTAAATAAGTTATTTTACAAAAATTTGCATTCCTTTACCAGTGTCTTGGGTAAATACGGTAAAAAAATAATGAACGAAGAAACTGTTAGCAAAAACGTATGTTTTCTTCAAAAATGTATTGTATAGCAGGACACCTAGCGGTATTAATTTAAAATAGCGGTCTGTTCCTTTTTCCACATATTACGTGTTGCTGATCTAGAAATGTTTCAAGTGTGTGATACATAGGCGAAAGAAGATTAATTACAAGTGTAATTCCCTTTGCCATTTGTTGATATTGTGAAATGTATAATATTTATGTTCCTTTTAAATTTTTTATTCTATATTTGGGCCACTTATTTATTTACCTAAACGCCAAGCTTGCATGTATTAGTACATGTGTCTAGTCACTAAGATACACTGATGAATGAACCAGCACTAAGATATGACAATAAGTTTCATGGTATAATTCATAGAAAATTCCCAAGTCGTAAAAAAAAAACGTGTACCTAAGATGTTCGTAGTTATGTGATTTCCAATACCACGCTGTGATTGACTAATTCATAAAGTGTGATTAGCTGATCTAAATCTGGTGTATATATTCTGTAAATGTTGATGGATTTTGGTAATAAAATATTTGATTCCCTTCCGCCCTCAAAATATCATGTTTCTTGTACTTGAATTGCTGTAAACGTTTTTAAAATTTTGTAATAAAAATTATTGTAGTTCATTATACGACTGTATCAAAAAGATAATCAAGACAAATTACAAACAATCGAAGTGTTTTCACGAAATATCAGATTTCCACAAACGAGGCTATTGTTCGACCACCACCTACGAGATTTTTAAACGTGATATCTAAAAGCAAATGCTATCACAGTACTCCAGTCTCGATAGGTGGATTTAAGGATCTTTTATTGCTTGTTTAACCGTTAACTTTTGGAACTCTCATTATGTTTAAAGACAGCTACAAATTTCATCTGCAACAGATTTCGAACCGCGAATTTTGACATAACTTTTGGAACCCTTAGAATGATTACAGACAACTATAAATTCCATCTTCAGTCGGTTTCAAATACTCATTTCAATAAAGAAAGCTGCATTCAGATGTATGTACTGCCAGATTAATATAGAACAGCACTACCTTCTGAGTATGGAGTGTCTGTCATACTCCATGTAAACTTGTTCAAAACTGAAACATTGGTTTACTGTTTGGCATCATACTCTATGTAAACTTGTTCAAAACTGAAACGTTGGTTGACTGTTTGGCGTTTACATGGAGTATGATGCCAAACAGTCAACCAATATTTCAGTTTTGAACAAGTTTACATGGAGTATGATGCCAAACAGTCAACCAATATTTCAGTTTTGAACAAGTTTACATGGAGTATGATGCCAAACAGTCAACCAACGTTTCAGTTTTGAACAAGTTTACATGGAGTATGATGCCAAACAGTCAACCAACGTTTCAGTTTTGAACAAGTTTACATGGAGTATGATGTGTTCAAAACTGAAAATTGGTTGACTGTTTGGCATCATACTCCATGTAAACGTGTTCAAAACTGAAACGTTGGTTGACTGTTTGGCAGTTCACTTTTTAACCATGTCTTGTTTCTTGCGTTGTGGAGTTCACAGAGACTCGCAAACAAAAATTCACTTGAAAGTGAAAACCAACTACACTTTTCCACTACTTGATATTTAAGATGGGATCATCTGATGGCAGACCACAAAATGGCGTCTCATGTTCTGAAACTAAGCGCATGCATCTTAAGTAGTAGAATTCTTAGTGAGTCCTACACGTTAGTGGATGTTAATTTTTTTTACTAAGACAAAGTTATATCTATAGATCTTTGTATAATTTACTGCAAAATAGCCTTAATTTTATTATCAGTTAATTTTAGAGTTGTGTTTTAAGACTAAATGACATTAGTGAAAAGCGTAAGTATTTCATTTGGGAACGTGACGCCCTCAGTGATGGAAACTGTAAATGTGCTGTACAAAGACATGAAACACCTAGTGGGGAAAAGTCCAAATAAAAACATGTAATTTAAAAACAAAGTATTCGCATTTGTAGAAACTGTGAGTATATGTCATTTAATGAAAAAAACTAAGTCCGACTTCTGGAAACATAACCCAATAGTGATGGAAGATGGCGTCGATGTTGGTAAAACAATTAATATATAATAACAAAATGCTTCCCAGTGGCACAGGGGAATGTCTTCAGACTTACAACGCTAGAAACCGGTTTTTAATACCCGTGGTGGGCAGAGCACAGATAGCCCTTTGTTTAGCTTTGTGCTTAATTACAAAGAAATAATAAGAAAATAGCGCCTCTAGCGGTAAAACGTAAACATATGGTTAAATATAGTTTTGTTGGTGTAAATGGTATATGCATTTTGTAGAAACCTCAACATTCCCATAATGATCATACTAGTGAGAAACTTAAAGGAAAAATAATCGTTGTGTGTTATTCGGTAACACCCTCTCAAATGTTTTTAGTTTGTAGGTAAGTCGTATCCTAAAGGATTGAAAAAACAAATTTAGCAAATTTATTAAACAAGTAAATGTAGCACATCTTTTATGGTTTAAAATATCTTGAGAAATCCGTAATCCATCAAGTAGAAAAGCTGTCTGTCATCGGAGGCTTTACGAAACAGGAGTATCTAAAGATTTGAGAGATTTAGGCGCCCTCTATGAAACATTCTTGAATTATAGTCTGAAAAAAACCAAACTAAGGAGAAATGATTAACATTAGTTTAAACTCCTTCATCATTAACGAGGATTCTATATTTTTTATATAGTTAGAATGCAAGGTTACGGATTGGAAGGTCCAAAGTCCGAGCCGCGATATGCCATTGAATACAGTCCGTACTCTCTAGAATGCCTCCACGGCTGAAAGGGTGAGCGTGTTTGGCGAGACGGGGTTTCGAACCGTGTGCCTGAGATTGAGAGATGAGCTCCCTAACTATTTGGCCATGTCGGGCCAAAAAATGCCAAAAAGACGGTAGCAGACTTGATTCTTTTTTGGGCTCCCAGATGGCTCGGCAGTAAACTTGAAAGCTTATAACGCTAAACAGCAGGGCTCAATACTCGCGGGGAAGCATATCCCAGAGTTATTCTGTGGTTTTATCTCAATGACGCCGAGTTCGTTCGAACGTCTTTATTTAATATTATATTGAACCCTTATCCTACAATACAGAAACACGCAAGTAAGCTAAGCTTGTGATTACGAACACTGAAGAGTTTGAAACGGTGTCAAACATTTACTGAAGAAAAACAAAGAAAATTCGTAATAAGCCATCAATTGTTTTGGAGTTAGATGATACCGAGGATTCCTATAAAGTAAATATAAAAGTACCTATTTTGGAGTAAGATGACACCGGGGATTACTATAAAATACACGTAAAAATACTTGTTTTGGAGTAAGGTTGTATAAGGTTTTGCTATACAATAAACGTAAAAGTACCTGTTTTGGAATGAGATTATACTGGGGATTGAAATAAAAGAACATAAATGTACCTGCTTTTTTAGCAAGATGATACCTGGGATTACTATAAAATAAGCGTAAAAGGTACCGTATTTTTCGGTGTATAAGACACACTTTTTTTTACCCCAAAATTTGATGTCAAAATCTGCTTGCGTCCTGTACACCGAAGGTATGAATAATATATATGTATATATACGATATACACAAGCCATGTATAAATATATTTAAATAGGCATGCATATTTTAGTTCAATTGAATGTGTTATTTATAACAATAGTAGTTTTTTCTTACTTTTAAAAACATAACTATTTATAATGC
>NW_013666943.1:247617-250718 GCF_000517525.1 Limulus polyphemus
CAAAATAAACGTAAAGTACCCGTTTTGAAGTAAGATGATATTAGGGATAACTATAAAATAAACGTAAAAATACCCGTATAAATACTTGTTTTGGTGTAAGATGATATCATGGATTACCATAAAATAAAACAAAGGTACCTTTTTCGGAGGAAGATGATATCAGGTATTACTATAAAATAAAACGTAGATGTACCTTTTTTTGGAGTAAGATGATACAAGGAATTACAATAGAAAAAACTAAAAATTACCTGTTTTGGAATAAGATGATATCAGGTATTACTATAAAATAAACGTAACGGTTCCCTTTTTGGATTAAAATGATATCTTGAAACACTATAAAATAAAGGTGAAGGTGCCTTTTTTGGAGTAAGATAATACCGTAAATTACTATAAATTAAACATGAAAGTACTTGTTTTGGAGAAATACCATACCGGGAATTACTGTAAAATATATGTAAAAAGTAGCTGTTTTGTAGAAATACGATACCGAGGATTACTATGAAATAAAGGTATAAGTCCCTGTTTTGGAGTGAGATGATACCGAGAATTAGTATACATTAAACGTCAAAGGTGCCCTTTTTGTAGAAAAATGATAGCAGGAATTACTATGAAATAAACTTAAAGGTAGCTAACTGTTTTGGAAGAAGATGATACCAGGGATTACGATAAAATAAAAGTAAAAAGTACCTATTTTGTAGTAATATTATGTTTTTGTAACTTTGTTTTTAGCTAGGATATTCAAAATTCATTTTAATTTTTCCAGACTTTAATTGTCTCTAAAATACACTCTTAACCCCTTTAAACCATGGCTGTGCCGTAAGCCTGTCTTACGTTCCTAGTAATAATATCTGTATTCCCATAGGACTGTTTGGCAATAATCGCTTAGAATTTGACTTTCTAGTCATTTCCCACCCCCTCCTGTTAGCTCAGTGGCGAGCCTGAGGACTTACAGCATTAAATATTGGCTTTCGATACCAGCGGTGTGTATAGTACAGTTAACCCATTGTGCATATTTGTGCTAAAGAAACAAATAACATTTTGTGGTTATTGTTCCGAATCTTCTATGAGAGTACAGAGTTTTAATTTTATTACCACTTTACGTGTCTTTACAAACTAGAAATCCGTAATTTTCTTTGCTCCTATGTTAACTGACCTTTGTCAAAATTCCATTTGCCCTTTTTAACATAACGTTATCTAATATTACGCTGTCCTGGTATTTGTGATACGTGGAAGTGACCAGACAGTTATGAATGCATAGTGTGTAGAATAAACGAGGGATTTATTTATACCATAATCGCATGATGTGTACAATCCTTTTCAGCTTTAACCATTTCACATCGTAAAGCTATACACTCTGATGGTTTCGATCTTCGTTCCTCAACCAGATTCGATCGAGCTTCTTGTTCACAGTAACTGTGGTCATGAGCGTCCACAGAAAGTTCTCCAGGGGGGTTGTGGGGTAAAGTCAAAATCAAGGATATGTAGAAACTGAAGAGTATCTTGGATGATACGAAACCGGTATTTTTCTGCTTTTATGTATTTGTGGTTTTATTTATTGCTTTAAAATTAACAGTATTCAATAAAGAGTTTTTAAAAGTATTTTTAAAGTCATTTTATATTGTTTCGTTTTTACTAATCACTTTCTCTATATATGATAGAGAGAGAAAGGGGGGGTGTATTTGTGCATTCCCTGTTTGTTTCTTTAGAAAGGATACAACAACTAAAATTAAACAGTTCAATATGTGGATTGGCTTAAACAGCAAGTGGTACCTAAATAACACAAGTCCTGTCATTAGGCCTAAGGAAGCTTAAATGACTAATGATACCTAAATAACACTAATCCTATCATTAGGTATAAAAGACAACTGATACCAAAATAACTTTAAACTAACAGACTAGAAGGAAGGCAGCTAGTCAACAACACCCAGTGCCAAATAATAGTGGGAGTGTCCCCCGGTGGGACAGTGGTAAGTCTTCGGATTTGCAACACTAAAATCGGGGTTTCGATTTCACTCGGTGGGCACAGTAGATAGCCCAAAGTGGTTTTGTTATTAGAAAAAACACACACACACACAAGAATAGTAGGATTTTACTGTCACTCTTATAGCGCACCCACAACCCCAAAGTGAGGAACACATTTTTGAAGTAATGGGCCGCGAACCCTTGAATTAACAGTTTTATAATTTTAACGATTAAGCCAAGCTCAACTCTAAATATAAAAAATAAGATGTTTTGATATTATGTTTGGATGTACAGCAAAGCTATTTATATACAAAAAATGCATTTATATCTAGCACATAATAAATGGCATTAATATTTTCGTGGCACACTTTAACTCTGTGCCAAAAATGTGTGAAAAAAACTAAACTCAAACTTTTACCTCTTTATATCACTGTTTTTGAACAAATTGTTATATTATCTTAGATACTTGTTTCGTTATTTCTCTATCATTGCAGTCTGTCGGAGAATCGAAGTAGGATATACAAAGACCCAAGTTTTTTGGAAATGTACAGCAAATTATAGCGGATTTCATAGAAACATATCTCCATTATACCTAATAACGGGACTAGTGTTATTTAGGTATCTCTTGTCGTTTAAGCCCCTTTAGACCTAATGACAGGACTAGTGCTATTTAGGTACCACTTGTCGTTTAAGTTCCTTTTGACCTAATGAAATGTTACTTAAATATCACTTGTTATTTAAGTTCTTTTAGGCCTAATGTCAAGTGTTATTTAATATTACTTGTTGTTAAAGCTCCTTTAGTCCTAGTGACAGAACTCGTAACGCGAGATTGTTAAGAATCTCAGCTAATCGAATAGCACACAAGCTTATTTTACCGTACAGAACTGTTATACAAGGAAAAACGATCTACAGGCTTAAATACGATAAGTAATAATGTGAGAAAGGATATGTTTAATTATTCTTATTCAGTAGAAACAAAAACATCTATAGAAAAATATATTAAATGTTATTCTAACGTATTTTGCTGTTATTACAATTTCATATAGGTACTGTTTAGGATGTAAATTTGATTAAGTAAGGTTATACATCTGATATAAAAGATATTGTATATTTGCTTAACATCTGGTATGAGAACGACT
>NW_013666943.1:251345-257908 GCF_000517525.1 Limulus polyphemus
TATCGAAAATCGAACTGGTGTATTTAAGTGTTTTACTCTCACAAAAAAGAAACTTATCATTCTATAGGTATTTGAAGAACTTGTACAATTATGTACAAGTTGCCCAGTGTCGGCTAACAATACGAAGAATTAAATTGTGGCGAAATGCTACAAGTTCTTCAAATACGTATAGAATGATAGGTTTCTTTTTTGTGAGTGTAAAACACGTAAATACACCCGTTCGATTGTACATTTGGTTAAGAAAGTTTCTACATTTGATATAAGAGATATTGTACACTTAGTTAAGAGAAGTTATACATTTGATTAAAAGCGACTGTATATTTGATTAAGAAATGTTATACATTTGATATAAGAGATATTTTACATCTGGTTAAGAGAGTTTAGACATATGATTAAGAAAGACTATACATCTGATATAAGAGATATTGTACACATTGTTAAGAGAAGTTATACATATGATTAAGAGAGATTGTAAATATGCTTAAAGGAGCTCATAGATGTAGTTAAGAGAGGTTAGGAAACTTGGAGCAACATATATAACTTCTACCAAGCTATTAACATTTCTGTGTTCGAAAACAAACAGATTTCTATCCAGGATCTAATATTCATTCCCATTAACAACGTTAACTTCATTAAATCTTGATTTCATCTCTCTAAAGAATACCATTTAAGATTGTTATCACGTAAAATCAGTAAGGGAAATGTTTATAAAAAACACACAAATGATACGAGCCACAAACAACAAGTAATGACAACTAGATGGTGAACTTATAAATGGCGCCAAGCATTACAAAATAAAAAATAAACACATAAGTAAATGGATAAGTTACACGATGCATAACTTGTGGTGGTTTTGGAGAGTTTAGGTTTTCTATCTCGATCACTTTTATTATTAACAGTGCCATTTTCAAGGATCCTTTTTCAGACTCTTGCATACATCTCGTACTGAAGCTTAGAGTCTAGCCAGCATTTTTGTCCTTGTATCGTTGACCAATCAAAACTCTGATTTGTACTCGTTTGTCATACCGTATTTCAGTCCCGTGGTCAATAACTAGAAACACACTGCTACTACTGGGTATAGTTGAAACGTTAGTTTCCATATTCTCGCTGGGATCTATTAAAATGGTTATACCATGCCTGCCTTCATTTTTATAGGTTTTATACTTGTGTAACACTTTTTGATTGGTTGGATGACTGCCAATCACAGTGAAAGGTATCAGCACGTGTCTGTTATCAAACACAGTTCATTTTCTAGTATTTGCCTTTTCTACGTTTTTACTCACTGTTTCTATGATTATTTCCAACTGTATTTTTTGAATAAGTCGTTCCAAAATATGCTTGTAAGTTCAATCTTAAAACAAAACCTCATATAAAATTATTTTTCACATTAATTCGTCCCTCCGTTCACCCATCAATTTGTTTATTCGTCTTTAGAAGTTAGAAGGCACCGTTTACAGTTGTCATCGTGTGTCACGATCTTACATGTTATATTTTCACAACAAATGACATCCATATAAACCCACAAATATACAGATTAAACGTATAATGCTACGGAATGAGTTATTTACTACTTGCTCCTTTGTGCATATTTTAAAAATAGATACAAAATGTACTAAATACTTATTAAATAAATAGTAAATTTTAAGGGAGAAAATACGTGTTGATCATATTTAGTTCAATTTAAACGAGGGTGAAAAGGTAAAATCATGTATAAAATGTTTAGTTTTTCCCAACTTATCAGTATAAAACTAAATTACTTTGTGTGTTTTTTATTAATGTGAAACTGGATATTAACTTGATATCAGTGGCGTGTATGCTGTTGATTTCTTGGATTATAGTTACAGAAACAGATTGATTAACAGTTACGGATAGAGACAGACACGTTGTGGAAGTGATCAATAAAATCTAAGTTAAGAGTCGTGACTAAGGCATTTAAACAAAGAAAATCAAATGCTTCAGGGGACTTGGTAAGAGTTAAATTATTCTCCCGGGCTTAGCTTCTCTCACATGTGCTTACTTCCGGTCTTATTTACATTGTCTTCGTTTCCTTTCAGCTTCTGCTACTATTTTGCATTGCTAATAGCTCATTCATCCGTACTACGTTTTAACTATTGGTGCAGCAATAGAAGCCACTCATTATGTCATCAGTTCGCATAGAACCAGGCTGTTAAGTGGGTTTATGTTGTCTCCCAAACAGAGTATTAATACTATCCCATGAAGCACAGAACAGTAGCTACGTTGCTAGGTTACGAAGAAGGTTGACGCACGTATACCAGTAGCACAATTGAACAATCACTATGTAAGCTGAAGGGGAAACATCCAATTGAAATTGATGTAACAATTTGTGTTAGGTTGGAGGAGAAGAGATTGGAACATTCTGATGTAAAACTGAGAAATAAACTTGGTTTAGGTTATCGCACTTAGCGTTTTCCTATTATTCAACCGTTGCTATAAACATTCCATAACTTTTATTGTTGGTAGAGTTCTAGGTTAATTAAATGCTTTGTGACTAGTATATTATCATATGAATTTTTTGATGGAACGTATCACTTAGTCGTGTTTTATTTCCGATAGGTATTAATATAAAGTATTATAGAACACATGTTTTTAGTCATATGTTCTTTAGCAGTGACTATTGAGTCACAAGTTTCTGTACCATTGACTTTCGTATCACTTATTTTTGTACAAAATATTTATTCAGCGCCCTCTTCCAAGAAGAAAGGGGGCTTTCTTTTCTTCTTCTTCTTTTTTTTTTTTTTTGAAAGCCACCGTTTAAGGGACAAAACAAAACCAGAAATACAGACTTCTAAATATACGATTTCACTTTTAACGTAACATGTTTTACTTGAATGTATTAGTAAACCTACACATTGTAGAAGTATCACGTTGTCGTACGTATTATACCTACACATTATAGAAATGTCACAGGCATTGAATGTATTCGCTAACCTACACATTGTAGAAGTGTCACAGGTATCATACGAATTACATCTTCACTTTATAGAAATGTCACAGGTGTTGTAAGTATTAAATATACATATTGTAGAAGTGTCACAGGTATTGTACATACTGGTAAACCTACACGTTGTAGAAATGTCGCAGGTATTGTAAGTATTAAATCTACATATTGTAGAAGTGTCACAGGTAATGTAAGTATTAAATCTACATATTGTAGAAGTGTCAAAGGTATTGTAAGTATTAAATCTACATATTGTAGAAGTGTCACAGGTATTGTAACTATTAAATCTACATATTGTAGAAGTGTCACAGGTATTGTACATACTGGTGAACCTACACGTTGTAGAAATGTCACGGGTATTGTGTCGTTATAGTTTCTAAACGTAAGTATATGCAAATGATAGTATTCCTGTATCTCCTACTCCAACTTTGCGATTCGCTTCGTGAGAGATGTGAAGAACTTTAGTCCGTACACAAAAAAGTATTTCAAATCCAATAATGTGGCGAGCCCCCACACGGTTAAATCGATCGTGAGAGGAGTCTTACATCAGTGTTATACACTGGCCAGAACACGGAGTTACTGTAAACTACTTGTGCATGTGTATTTAGAAAAACAAACCTGAAATGTATTAATCAGAGATAACACTGTCAGACAGCCTAGCCTTAAAGCAAAAAGTGAGAACAAATAACTCAAACATTTTACCCACTGAATGCAAACGAAGTGAACAGTAACAGCTTTTAAAAATATCGAAAGCAGTTAAAAACAATCACCTAGAGTGAGTGTTTCAACTCAAATATTGTCCACAAATAAATCTTTCGATACGATACCAAAACAAGTAAAATATTATAATGGTTTGCCCCACAAATGTGATTTTCACACATTTATTGGCATGTTTAGACCATTAACAAACAATGAATGATTTGAATTTTACAATAACTTGGTTTGAAATAGTTTTTGTTATATATTGGTGCAAATAAGTAAATATATGTAACTCTCGATGTTAAAATCCAAATATGTTTAATAACGATTAACGGGCAACGCATGGCCTAGTGGTTATCTTGAGGAGCTGCGTATCGAAGCATCCAGAGTTCGAGACGTTATAATAATGAACACGCTCTGCACTTTCAGCTGTGGGCGCTGTATATAAGTTACATTCAATCCCATTATTTGGTCCAAAGAACCAGTGGAAGCCCATGCGGTGGTGGGTGCTGCTGAGTGGCTACCTTCTCTCTGATCAATAGCTCAAAACTGGATACGGCTATACCTTAATCCTAGGATCTCTGACCTGAGCGTTAAACCTATATGTCGTATAAGACACAGATCATACTCAAAATTCCATGATTGAATAATACCATATCTGATTATCTTTCAGCTGTGACGCGTCATAAAAGTGACAGTCAATTTTAACATTCGGTTAAGATTAGCCATGCAGGCGACAGGTTCTGCTTAGTGGGCGTAATCCCTTTTTTTGTCATCAGCTCTAAATTAGGAACTGTTATGCCAGAACCTTGAAGGACTATGATTTGAGAGTTTAACTCATGTGGTGCCCTTAAAGCAGTGCTTCTGAACTGGGTGAATGGTTCACCCAGGGGTTAATGAGATCAGAATCAGTGTGAGTGAGAATGATGGGGTGAATGAATATTATCAATTATACAACAAATTCAAGAGCAAAAAAGTAATGAGTTATTATATTTATTCTAGTTGTAATCTGATAAATATATTTATTTTATGTTTTATTCATTCTAGTTGTAGTTTGATGTATATTTACGTCTTAATAAATAATTTAGCATTTTAATTTTTTTTGTCTTTTTTTGAACTGGGGTGAGTGAGCTAATGTGAAAAACTTATAGGGGTGAATAATATTGGAAAAGGTTGAGAAGCACTGCTTTAAAGTTAAAACTACGAAACACCAAATTTCTGTTAGTTATTTGATAAGTTTGTTTAGGTTAATGTACACAACAATTTTTCACCCTCATCTATAAAAGCGCCCAAATTTCCCTTATTATATAATATTCGTGGCAAAGTAATTCTGTTTATTTCTCAAAACTGTCTAATTATTCTTTTCTTCTTACAAGTTATTTCTATTTTCCAGTATTCAGAAACTGAAGTTCCTAATAAATGTATTGTCTATGCACGTACTAATATTGTGAGTTGCAAATAGCAGGCATTACTTGAAGCTATGGTTCTTGCCATGTGTTTGTCTGCACTAATCATATCTGGGTCAGATGCAGCCTAGTCGCTAGCCTGCCAGTACTGTGATGGATTCGTGATTCTTGTCAGATACAGCCTAGTCGCTAGCCTGCTCGTACTGTGATGGATTCGTGATTCTCGTCAGATACAGCCTAGTCGCTAGCCTGTCCGTACAGTGATGAATTCGTGATTCTTGTCAGATACAGCCTAGTCGCTAGCCTGCCAGTACAGTGATGGATTTGTGATTCTTGTCAGGTACAGCCTAGTCGCTAGCCTTCCCATACTGTGATGGATTCGTGATTCTCGTCAGATACAGCCTAGTCGCTAGCCTGCCCGTACAGTGATGGATTCGTGATTCTTGTCAGATACAGCCTAGTCGCTAGCCATCCAGTACAGTGATGGATTCGTGATTCTTGTCAGGTACAGCCTAGTCGCTAGCCTTCCCGTACTGTGATGGATTCGTGATTCTCGTCAGATACAGCCTAGTCGCTAGCCTTCCCGTACTGTGATGGATTCGTGATTCTCGCTTTGTTGCCGCAAAACTGCGTCCAATACTTTGTAGTTCTTTGTTTGAAGTTAAGCACAAAACTACAGAATGGGCTATCTGCCCACCACGGGTATCGAAACCCAATTTCTATCATTGTAAGCCCACAGACACACCGCTGTGCCACTGTGGGCTTATAGTCGTGGGCGCGATATTAAGAGTGAAAGTCAAATCCCACTATTCAATCAGACATGAGTGGTCCAAATGTCGACGTTGGGTGCTGTTGAGTAACTACCTTTCTTCTTGTCAATAAGTTCCAAATTACGGATAGCTATGCGCAGATAAACATTTTTTGTAGTTTTGTTCAGACATTCGAAAAAAAAAACTGGCCATAATACGCTTTGAATAAAATCTTTTCATTCCTTTAACTCTTTCACTATCATGAGCACATATATTATTGATTATTTGTTCTTTATTTTGCAACTTTTAATTTATCGTAACCGACTGTAACCTTTGTAATTTGATTTTACACTACCATAGATTTCTTATTGTTTTTATCTTTGCTAGTATCTGTATATAACTTATAAAGCCGTTCAGACCTGGATTTTAAGTTTTTTGTGTTGTATATATATAAATGGCTTTTAAAATAAACTTCTAGTCTCTCATCATTAAACCTAGCTCAAGAGTTTTGGTACTGAACGCAAGACATCTTGGTCAGTGTCGTTTGGCAGATCTGAAATGCCATTTTTACACTACTAATTTGAAATATATAATGAGCACGTTAAAAATGGAATGTAAGATATAAAACATTGTCGGTCTGAAATTATTTTTATTAGACCACATATTCTCCAGTGTTTTATCACCTATTGGAACTAAGAAACTAACCATAAAATGACTCTCGGATTTTTGATATCTGAAGTTCAGAGTATG
>NW_013666943.1:258768-271783 GCF_000517525.1 Limulus polyphemus
GACTGTGAATAACATGTTTGATTATTTTCCTTGCTGTGATATCACGTGATGTATCATTGCGCACAACGCTGTGATATATGTCCTGAGGTATTTCAGAAACCTCCCAAGTCACTAGATTCTTAAGCTCCTGTATAGTATGTGGGTTACTTTCGCATAACCCTAGAGTAAAGAGTCACAAGATCTTAAGTGAGGTGGCACTGGAAGCCAGGATGATCCACATCTATAGACTGAAAGAGGACATTACATTCGAAGGTTTCGTGAAGAAAAGTCACATGAATATTTGTCACTTTTCTGCCTCCTACCAAGTAATTATGAATCTCTCAAGTGAGAAGTTCAATGTTGCTTTTCATGTGAAGGTTGTTACAAACATAAAACGTAGAATGTAGAAAAAATAATGTATATTTCTGAACATATATCCTTGAACTCAACTAAGAAGTCTTGTTGTATAGCTAAATTTCTGTATGATCAAACACTTGTGTAAATGAATGTGTTAATGTAATCTCGGGGGTCGGACTGTGACTCTGATAATTCTAAATTCGCGACCCGTTGCCACAAAACGCACATCGCATACTGACACCGTGATTACGCTATAAGATTGAGTGGAGGCCAATTCACCTGTGCACAAGAATAAACCCAGAGTTAATGGATGGTCTTATTTACCTGTTTCGCTCTTATTTATCAATTCAAATAAGGCAGAGCTATGAACAGTAATTCTTGTGTATCTTTGCGCGAAATTCTGAAACGAACAAAGCAATATAGTGTCAGGACAAGGTGTCTCTTGCACTTTTAAAACCTGGCAGAGCCAGGTGGTTAAGGCACTCGACTCGCAATCTGAGGGTCGCGGGTTTGAATCCCTGTCACACCAAACATGCTCGCCCTTTCAGCCGTGGGGGCGTTATAATGTGACGGTCAATCCCACTATTCGTTGGTAAAAGAGTAGCCCAAGAGTTGGCGGTGGGTGGTGATGACTAGCTTCCTTCCCTCTAATCTTATACTGCTAAATTAGGGACGGCTAGCGCAGATAGCCCTCGTGTAGCTTTGCGCGAAATTCAAAAACAAATAAGCACTTTTAAACTAGTATTATATTTTGAATGTTGGGGAGAGTTTCCATGTATTAATTGTTTAAAAGGAGAGAGAAGCAAATTTATCATTGTTTAAACAAGACATTTTGAAAACAACAACAAAAAACGCAAGATTACTGGTAACAAAATGTTTTATTCACATTTTCAAAGATTATGGCTGTAGCCAAATTACCTATTATTTCAGAAGCCAAGCGAATCACTAATTGGATAACTTGTATCGTGCTTTTTTGATTGGACAATCGTGGAAAGTTGAATCGTCGTTTGAGGTCTGTATGCGGATACTATAAAGAAACCCTGAAACTTAAGACATGATTTTCCATTTAAACTTTGGATATTATAACTGAGAAGTTTTTTAGTTGTTTCTGAGCGCCCTTGTCAAGAAATGGGAGCCAGGTTTCACCGATTTTTTGCTAAATTGCGCATTTAGTATTAAGTCATACTTTTTTTTTATAAAAATGTTGTTTAAATTAGTTTACTTTTTGAAAGATCTAAAGAACAAGTACAGTAGAACAGACGGCTAAATCCGTCAAAAAGAAATGAGTGGTAAACTTTGGGATTCTATGAGGCAGTCTGATGCACGACTAAAATACATTTGATACCCTTATGACCCCAGTTGAATCTGTTTCCCTCTTACCACCAGTTGTCTGTGACGTCACTTGTAAGCTTTAGATAAAGTCTTACATGGTTGTGGCTTGCTGGGGCTGGGTACAATATTTACTTAAGGATCCTGAGAGGCTGGACGTTCCACTTGGATAGTCTATAGTTCTCTGTCACAGTAAGCTTTCCAGCACACGTGTTCAATTAAGCAGGGTCACCTTCCGACAGCTATAGCTAGTAGCAAATGCTCGAATAAAAAAAAGACCGCTAGCCGGGTCTGTCTTTACGCTATTTCATCTGATGCCGCGTGCTTCGTGAATTATTTTTTACACAACACGTAGCACTAGAAAAACAAAACCTGGAATGGATGGGCATCAAACAACTGTTCGTGAGAATGCCTTCAGAAGTCACGTGATTAATACGTGAGATTTGCAGATAGATTAGAAAGTAGGATTTAACGATCAGTTTTAGGCTTCAGCCATTGTTATATTTCTGGAACTTTACCTTGTCAAACCTGTAAGATAACATTATCTGTGACTTTAGCATGCTGTTCAGCGTGGTGTTGTAACACACTTAAACGTTTCAGTAGCATTTTTTAATTATAACGGACAGGAGAGGCTTAGTGATTAGTTTGCCGTGCTGCGAAATGAAAAGCCTAAACATTCGAGCTCGCGATCTGCTGCTGAACACGCTCCGTCCTTTCAGCTGTGAGCACTTTCAAAAGTGACTGTCACTCCTGCTTTTTTTAGTAAGGGTAGCCATTTAGGCGGCTGGTACTGCTAACTGGTTTTAGTACTTTTGGCCATCAGTTTTAAATCAGGAAGACTTTGCCTGCACTTTGGGTTGTTTGTTCTAGTCGTTTAGCCCAGTGGTTGCCAAACTCTTTTAGTCTGGGATTCCCTTCTTGTGAATAAAAAGGTTTGAGGCCCCCCAAGCCTATAACTTTAGCATGGTGATTGTAAAACAGTGCTATAGTAAAAACAATAACATTTCCTTTCGACATACTGTATCATTTAATTAATTTAACATAATTTGTATCGGCTTATTGTTTATTTAGAATTGAAATTAACCCACCATCTTTGTTTTCGGCCCATTTTTGGCGGCCCCCCAGTAAAAGCTACACGGCCCCAGGGGGGTCGCGGCCTCAACTTTGGAAACACACTGGTTTAGCCCACTTATCGCATAAACTAATCGTTGAAAACATCACCCCAAAAAAAATCTGTGATTGTAAATCACTCTGCCGTTGCTGCACCTTCAAACATATTAAGATAAGTTTTACAAATTTGCGTATTTCGTATAAAATGCGCGTGTTAAAACTAATAGAAGCAACAATAATTTTAAAACTTAGCTTATTCATGGCCCCATAGCTTGGGTTACAGCATCCCTTTAAACAAAGTCTGTGTTTACTCAGGTTCAAAACACCACCGTCTTGTTTTTCTACTCTAGTTAAATTTCACATTGGCGTAATATATGCGCAGTAACAGAGAAAAAGCTAACTTACTTGGTGAGTTTGAAAATGGTGAAAATACGTAGTTAAATATTCCTACAATATTAACACCGCAGTAAAATACAAAAAGGCTAATTAGTATTATTATATCAAGTGAATTTAGAAACATTAAGCAGATCTATAATTACATATTTGTACAACGTTAAGATGCGCAGTAAAAGAGAAAAGGCTAATTAGTGTTATTATAATAAGTGAATTTAGAAACGTTAGGCAGATAATCTATAGATATATATTTGTACAACGTTAAGATGCGCAGTAAAAGTCAAAAGGCTGATTAGTATTACTATACCAAAAAAAGTTTAGAAAGGATGAGCAGACGTAGTTATTAATTCCTACAACATTAAGATTTCACTTTTAATTACCACTACAGAAAAGCAGTTATTTCGGACAATTTGTTTTAACCATCTGAGATACATTATTCTCAAGATATAATATCCAGATAAAAATAAAATATTTAACAGTTTGTTTGTTTTTTGAAGAGCAAAGCCACATTGGGCTATCTGCTGGGTCTACCGCAGGGAATTGAACCCCGGATTTTGACGTTGTAAGTCTTTAGACATACCGCTGTCCCACTAAAGAACATTCAACAGTTTGACAAGCTACACTTTTTTGAATTCCATTAATATGTTAGAATTGTTCTAAGAAATATAAAGTGGATTACTAGTTGGATTCGAACCCGCGATCCTGCTTCTTGAACGATGTTTTAGATAAATCCGTCTCGCGACTTTTCCAACTTTTTGTTTCATAGTCTCTTATGGAAAATATTTGACAGGAACCTTGGAAAACCTTAAGCATACAGAAAGCTGATGGTCATTGAATAGCATTTTGACACATTTGAAAATAAATAAAATCCAAATACACTGGATGATACATCTCTGGAGAGCCTGGAAAGACATTGTAACATATTACTTGGAGTTGACATGATGCAAATACATTGTGAAATTCACCTACGGACAGCTTGGAAATGGTACAAAGACAATTTAAAATACAACTATGGACATAAAGACTACAAAATAAACTATAAACAAATTAGGTTTTCCAATTCGCGGTTTAACATGCCATACTGCGTAATATGTAGGGATGCTTGTGATCTATTATTAAAACACCACAAGTGTTTTTCTAATATCATTCTAATAATGATAAATCATTATTTTACAGTTTTTCACTAGAACAATCGTCCCGAGGAGGTACAAAATCTCTGGTCAAAGTGACAGATATTTTCTCTATGAAAATCATAATGATCTGGAGTAAGGACGTCACCAATAAAAAAAATCTTCGATTTAAAATTCCTTGGAGCCATTTCGGGCTTATTAAGTACCAGATCTGGAAAACACATTACCTTTTAAACATTAACACCAGGCAATAAGTTTTGGATGCAAATATTTTATCACAACTTATACCGATACCTCTGGTTTTTCTGAATGGTTGTTTGCACTTCAACTCTCATGTGATTTGTAGTTAACAACTTCAATTCAACTTGTAAGAAGACAAGATCCACCTACACTAATAACTCTTCGTCCTTTAAAGTAAGCGACCATGTAGTGATTGAATGTTCTCCCGTGTCCTTGTGCATTTTAACGTACAAAATTGTTCTTCGGTAGCCAGGAGTGGATTTATTTTGTCGAATTTCGCGGAAGGCTACTCGAGAGCCACCTGCGCTGGTTTCTTAATTTTGAGTGATAGACTAGAGGGAAAGCAGTTAGTCAACACCGCTCACCGCCAACTTTTGGGCTACTCTTTACCAATGAATAGTTGGATGTTGACCGTCACATTATAACGTCCCAAAGGCTGAAAGGGCGAGTGTGTTCGTTGATGGAATTCGAATCCGCGCCCCCTCATGTTAGGAGTCGAGTGCCCTAACCGCCAGGCGACCAGGAGTAGAAGTATCATTCTTTGCAGCAACTACATGGAAAAAGTGTATTAATGTTCTGTGCTTTGTTTCAGTCTATAAAGGTTAAACAAAGGTCATCATGTTTTGATATTGCAGTGGTATGTAGGCCTAAATATAATGGATAACGCAATTACGCTTTTTGTTGCCTCTGTTCCCCTTGTAATTCCCATCATATAAAAACCGTTATTACGAGGAAGAGGTCTATCAGACAACTGTTAAAACGATGTGAACACAATAAACTTTGTTACTGGACAAAGTATTTTCAGTTAAGGGTCGAGCGTGGCTCATTTGTTAGCATCCTCGGATAGAAAACCCGAGAATTTATGGGTCATAACTCCTTCGGTAAGCACGCTATCCGCACTTTGTACCGTGGGAGCGTTATGAGAGTGACAGTCAAATTCCACTATTCAATCGTACAGTTTAGCAGTGAGTGTTATTGACTTGATATATTTTTCCCTTTCGCTAGCCTACCATTTCAAAATTAAAGACAGCTACGCTCTTGTGTAGCTGTACGCAAAATTCTGAAAAACAAATTCAATTGAATAGCGAATGTTAATACATAAACTGTTTTCGGATTTTTAATATTATGTTTATTTGCGTCATATCTTTATAGTCTCCATAGATCAATGTTTTCTAAAGTGTGTATTACAAAAATAGTTAAACTGCTTGAAAATAGATAATTCTAATAAAATACGCTAAAATAATTACCTTCAATAGCAAAGTAAGAATACTGCTTCTCACACACACACACACGCCTGAAGTTGTTAGTCTAACGTATTGGAATTATCAGATTGAAGTTAACAAGGGGTATCTTATTGGAATTGTCTCATTGAAGTTATTATATTGTATCTTATTGGAATTGTTTTATTGAAGTTATTATAGTGTATCTTATTGGAATTGTCTCATTGAAGTTATTATATTGTATATTATTGGAATTGTTTTATTGAAGTTATTATAGTGTATCTTATTGGAATTGTCTCATTGAGGTTATTATAGTGTATATTATTGGAATTGTCTCATTGAGGTTATTATAGTGTATCTTATTGGAATTGTCTCATTGAGGTTATTATAGTGTATCTTATTGGAATTGTTTTATTGAAGTTATTATAGTGTATATTATTGGAATTGTTTTATTGAAGTTATTATAGTGTATCTTATTGGAATTGTCTCATTGAGGTTATTATAGCGTATCTTATTGGAATTGTCTAATTGAAGTTATTATAGTGTATATGATTGGAATTATCACATTGAAGCTGTTATTCTAATGCATTTTATTGAAAATGTTACACTGAATATACTTGTAACTCTCCATCTAGACTGTCTACTTTATGAATAGATAATGGTGTTTTCTTTCTCCCTTTAAGGAAGAAGATATCTCGCTTTTTTTACTGCTAAATATAGACATCATTTATAGTGACAATTATATTAATTTACGTTAGTTTCATGTATACAAAGAAACCATATTAATATTTATATACAAATAATGGAATGATTACACATCCCCAGAGTAAACCTGAAACTACTAAAAACATACGGCATATTACTAATTGCGGGTCCCATAGCAAAGCGAGAATACAGTAACACACAAACACACTAAAAGACAGAAAGTAAATGATACCACAGAGCAAAGTGAGGACATAGCCACAAACACCTGAAAAGCAGTAGTAAATAATACGGCTTGGGGTATTTCTCTCACGGTTACAGTGGATTTCGAGACACACACACAAGAAAAAAAAATCTTTTCTAACAAATTATTCCCGCCCTCATCACTTTACCATTAGCTGTGGAATAATCCGACGTATCACTCCACAGACGGAAAAGCCCTTAACGGTAGAGCTTGAATATTTCTTCACTTTTTCATATTCATACGCTTGTTGACAGGACTGGTGAAGGCCGTCTACCCTTACACGTCAAGACCATCAGCAAGGCAACTC
The DNA here is from genome assembly GCF_000517525.1 of Limulus polyphemus. NCBI lineage: Eukaryota > Metazoa > Arthropoda > Merostomata > Xiphosura > Limulidae > Limulus > Limulus polyphemus. Next base: position 265,780 of record NW_013666943.1, read on the forward strand.
ATGCTGTAAGGACTATTTACATAGATATTGTTGTCGTCTGCTCTTCAAACATCCCCGTTGGCGCGTGACAATAACGTATTAACTGCACGACTTAAAAAGCTCGCGCTTGGAGCCACGAAGACTAGGCGCAAGGACTACGCGTGCAATGGGGAGATGGGGGGAAGGGGGCGAACTGCCTGTTTAACTAGGCCTAACCAAATGATCGATTAGACTATTTCATACTCAATGTAAATAAAACCCAAACACTAGTTATTTACCAATCCAGAAAGGGTCACGCGCTGGTTTATTCGCGATCATGAGAAAGTCTCACAGACAGACATGCACACCGATTAAACACCACATTATGAAAATTTCACCCAAAAGGTCGTGACAGAACATAGGATGCTAAAACGTTCAACACAAAACATCATAGCAGTACACCGAAAGACGAAATGTCTGACCCCAAAGGTCTTGAGAGAACACCGAAGGATAAAAGGTTTGACCCAAAAAGTTATGGCAGAACACCAAATTTCTATAGAAGACTGAATACAAAATTAGTGCTTAAATAATTAACATTGTTTGAAACCTAAAAGAATCTTATATAGTCAGAAAAGTAAAATGTTCCGGTGTTTATTCAGAAAATTAAAATGTCGTCCTGTGTTTATTGGCAAAAAAGTATAATGCTACCCGGTGTTTAGTCAGAAAAGTAACCAACAGAATCATAGACTCAAGAAAAATTTAGTGTATAAATAATCTTAAAATGTGTTTAAAAAGCTAATAGGAGTCCATCGGTAGTTCCAGGGTTAAACTTTGAGCTATTGGAGTAAACATTTATAGGTTTTTATCATTTTTTTTATCACAGTACAGTTTTTATTTTTTCTTAACATCCACAAAGATGAAAATGCGGAACATATTTAGTGCCATATCATGGGTTCGAACCGTGGAATGTCGGATCCGCCGCTTGGTTTCTGGATTAAATTTTATTCATTTTCCTGCTATTCCCAAGAATAAGTTTCCTAATTCTGATGCATTTTTACTGGGACAGATTGAAAAGTGGGACCCCCCGAATTGTTTAAACTAAAAACTTGTTTCGCTTATCTATTGTATTTGCATCAGTTGTGTATGTTGATACTGGGAGCTGAAACACAAAAACCTTGATTGTAAACGAGGGATCCACCCTTGTGTTCGTGGGAAATCAAAGACTGTTATTTCTTCCCAATGTGACATAACCCTAAATTCTCATGTAAACATTTGTAGTTGTATACTTCCCCTTATGAAATCAGTTTTGTGTTGCGTTATGACAAACTTATTCCGAAAAGAGATAAACGTTTAGAAATACGAATTTTATAGCCTCCTCAGTGTCTTAGAGGTAAGTCTAGAGCACTGTTTTCACAAACAGTGGGGTTTCCAGGGAGTCACGAGCAATCTCTGCTCAGTCATTTTTTTATTTTTTTTTTGAGTCCTCGAGGTGTCTGAGAGGTGCACATATCACCTTTGTTATGAACTATGACGAACTGCGCTAAGAATCATCAAGACTTTTTTCATCTTTGTAGAGATAATGGGGGTGACGATCAAAGCCCGGATGCGGGGGGCTTCTGGCAAATCCGGCTGAGAAACACTGGTCTAGAGGCTTACGATGCTAAAAATCGGGTTTCGATACACACGATGGTCAGAGCACAGATAGTCCAATGTATAGCGTTGCGCTTAACAACAACCAAACCAAAACAATTTTATAAGTTGGGTTTGTGTTTAGTTACAGTACGAAGAATCCCTATGGTGAACGTTTCTTCAAGAACCTAGATGTGAAACATTCCTTTATAATCTCATGGCTTTTGTACGTTGGCTTTTACGCCCACTGTCAGCACAGATGACTGATGTAGTAACAAGAGAAATTGGGCGTGATTTTGATAGTACTTCTTATTGTGTTTTCGATCGTGTTCTTGTCGCTAAACAATACTACAAGATTTTCTGTAACATACTTAAAATGTATAAAGTTCTTTAGTAAACAGACCCATACAAAAGGAGATGACCAAATTTTTTATTTATGAGACTTGTATCATTATGAAGGCCTTCACGGTCCAATTATTGAATCGGTAACTGATGTTGAAAATATACGTGAATCGGGAACTGATTTTGTTGATATTTGTGAAAGAAGAATTGTCGATTACTGCAATAACTCACGTCAAAAAAAAACTTTTGATTTATTTATTTACAAAGTAAATTATCTTTCGTTTTGAAGTCTTGATCAAAGAGATAACGTTTCTATTTTAATTACTGATTGATGTATTTGGGGTATCGTATTGTTGTATACATATTTAAATTTCTGCTTGTGAGGGAGTATCACACAATCGGTGCCTGGTTTACATCTCTTAGCACGTGGATTAAAATAAGTTCTAAGTTCAGTGTTTCTTCAAAGAGTCATCAATGTTGAACACCAATTTTTATATGTAGAAATTTAGTCAAGTTTAAACATTATTTTTTGTATATAAAAATTTGATATAGGTGTAGGTTTCAGTTTGGATTTGTTAAATTTTAGGTTATAATCTTTTTTGAATTTTTTCCTTCTTGTCACACTTTTAACATCAGCTCGCCGGTGATGGATTTCTTGTTTAGTTCAGGTGCTAAGTTCTTTATGGCTAATGTTTCTGTTAATCTTAGCCACTTAAAAGAAACATTAGCCATAAAGAACTTAGCATCTGAACTAAACGAGAAATCCAGTACCGGTGAGCCGATGTTAAAGTGTGATAAGAGAGAGAGAAAAACTTCATATGTTTTATATTATGTTGTGTCAGTTATTTATGATATTTTTTATATGTAGGAATTTAGAAAGTCTGATTTTCTTATTTTTGTTTTATATTGTGTGTGTTTGTGTGTGAATTTGGTTTGGGTTTCAGTTTTGGCATATAATAATGATCTAGCGAGCTTGAGCTTCAGAGTGAGCCGCAAATTTTGTGTATATGAGTTTGTTTTGGGTTTCTGTATCGACCTACATTGATCTAGTGAGTTTCAGTCTCAGATTTTGTGTGTGTGAATTTGGTCTGAGTCTCAGAATTTGATTTGGGTTTGAGTCAACAATCTGATATTACACAAAATTCTGTCTAGTTAGAACATGAGAGAGAACTTTCGAAATACATCAAACCATTTCTACGATTTTTCGGCCAAAATATTCTGTTTTAACTCAAAAGTGTTTGGATTAAACACACTAAATTCACACGGGCCACGACTCGAATGGTCACACGAATTTATATCATTAAACCTATATACGAACTAACCTTGAGAAACCAAAGTGTGATTTAACTGCTACATCAGAATGTGTCCAATTTGAAACGGGCTAATCGAATCAGTGTGAACGGCTGTAAGGATGGCCTCTCCGGCTTTGTAAGAAGATCTGCAGTTGCGGTTAAAAAAAAAACATAAAAAAATAACAGTGATGTCGGTTTTACTTTGGAGGTGTCTAGACATTACTTGAAATTATGGGAGGACTTCGTAGAATAACGTTAATTCATGCGAGTTTATGGCTGTTTGGCGTTAAAGACGAAATATTACCCACGTGTTTTGTTAAAGTGGTGAATTACGTATTATAATTAATTCTAGACAGTTAATGATTGAAGAAGTCCATTGAATTATTGCTAGTTAAAGTTTCATGTTTTCAAGTGTGTCATTCGCGAGCTGAGCGTGTCTAGTGATTAGTATGCCCGGGCTGTGAATCCAAGGATTCTGGGTACGCGACCCGTTTCTGCAACAACGCGATTCGCACTTTGAGGACTATGAGACGCTGTGAGAGCGACACCGAAGTCCCAGTATTCGGTCAAGAGTAACCCAAGAATTGGCGGTTTGCTCTTGACTAAGTGTTTTCCTCTCTTGTCTATCAGTTCCAAATTAGTAACGGCTATGTGCAGGTAGTCCCTGTGTAGATTTGCGCGAAATTTCGAGAAAAAAAAAAGCGAATTTGTTTGTGTCGTATTTCATAATTTACGAAAATCGTGCACGTGTATTTTCATATCTTAATTTGAGTCTTGGATTCGTAATCTTGCACATTTGGATCAACTTTGGGGAAGAATTTCAAGATTTTCATTGAAAACTTTGGAATATTGAATAATACGATGTGTTCGACGCGGTTCACATTTGATGTAAAGAGTTAATCTTCGTTTTACGGGCTCTTGTCTTTGTTCGTACAGTGAGCAGTGTATTGTCAGGCATCTGTTACCAGTGACCTCCAACCTGCTTGACCTCGCAACACACTAACCAACAGTCTCGTTGTTACAACCCTTTTACTAACTTCTATACTATCAGGTAAACCTTAAAAGTGTTTGCTGAACCAGAAAATCAGGCGTGACTGTTTAGAGTGTCCCGGAACCGGACGGTGCTCATCACGGCGAGTGTCGCCGTTTTATACGGCCAGTTGAACCATGCCGGGCCGGCAGCTGCCTCTCTCTCTCTTTTCCTAAGCCTTTCCACGTGCCACCTATAATCCTAGGATTTGCTCACTTAAAGTTTCTTCATGATTTACAGAGAATAGAGTGAGGTCCTGGTCATATAAATTCTCGTCTTTTAGCCCCTACTGCGCATTAGCAACGACCGTGAACTACATTATGGTTATTGATACTCCAACAGAACCGACCTGAGCTTTCATTGATATTCATGAAGGCCTTCCCGCCTTCCCAATTTTTCAACACACATTTGTAACGGTTTGTTAAGTGAAAACCTGTTTTCTCACCCGATACACGCTAAGTTCAGGAAGGAATACAAACAAAGTACATTTCTTTGGCTCAACTGGAAGAAATACACACAAAATAAAGTACTTTGGCTCAACTGGAAGAAATACACACAAAATACAGTAGTATTCCTTCCAATTGAACCATAGCCTTGTATTTTTTATTTCTTCCAGTTAAGCCATAATACTATATTTTGTCTTTCTTGTATTTTGTGTATGTTCCTTCCTCTTGAGTCATAGTACTGTATTTTGTATTCCTCCACTTGAGCCATATCACCGTATCTTGTATTTTGTGTATGTTCCTTCCACTTGAGCCATAGAAAAATGTATTTTTCTAGATTAACAGTTGCAATATATAATAGTAAAAAGGTAGTCCTAGCGACAGATACAAGTGGTGCTATATTCATTGTTAGAAAACAACAAGAATAATACACAAAACTACGGAAAAAGTACTGGCAGTATATTAACCACAGTGTGAATTTTCCAGAGATCTTTATTAGACAAAAGCAAATGAATACTTAAGGTCATCGTCCTCATCATTATCACCTAATTATGACGTACACTTTAAAGGCACGACTTTTGTTTTAATTTAAGTAATTGTTCAAACGCAAGAAAAAAGTTAATACGCACATCAAAGTTACTCAAAATTACGCTTTCTAAGAAAGCATGTAGTATCTTAATCAGATTTGGTGTTGAAGTCTTGGGTCCGAAATGTCTCGTACGAAATATAGCGATTAGTCGTAATGCATTTAAAAATATCTGAACTTCTTGTTCATTAAATAAATTCGGAATCATTAAACGACGTTTATTGAAAAAGTTTACAAGATAATTGTCTCATTAATATAGTTTTTAACTTGGAATCCATGTAGTTTTTGTTCTGATTGTGAAACAAGTACGAGTTCGGCTCGGAGTTCAAAAAGGTAATTCATAAAATATATATCTTAAATGAAAAACAAAACTGAAACCGTTTTATTTTCAGTTTTAGCGTCTGTTTCATCCTTTTTTAAAAAAAGGAAAATAACGAGTATAGTTAAAGTGATGTAATTGAGTTTGTGTTTTAAAAAATAGTCAAAATCTCGATTTCATTTAGCAGTTTCACATTATATTTAACACATATAATCAATAGATACAGATAACCATTGTGGGCTGTTCTACTCTTATTTAACACATATAATCACTAGATACAGATAACCATTGTGGGCTGTTCTACTCTTATTTAACACATATAATCACTAGATACAGATAACCATTGTGGGTTGTCCTACTCTTATTTAACACATATAATCACTAGATACAGATAACCATTGTGGG
>NW_013666943.1:272647-283540 GCF_000517525.1 Limulus polyphemus
GGTCATGCTCCATTCATCTGACGAACTTGCATCTTGCCAGTAGTCTTGCAGCATAATTTCTTCTCTAAAAGACTCTGTTGTAAAGCCAGTTTAACACTTTCTGTCCATAAACCGTCCAGTGGTCGAGAATGATGATTTCCTAGCGGCTGTTTCAAAAGTTCATAGGTGGCTATTACGTTCAGCGACTTGATCGCTATGTCTTCCATTGGAATAGTTTGAATACCCGTTTCATTCTCCATCTGCTTGAGGTATGCAATGGTTGAATTGATATGCCGTGGAACTGACTTGTGTAAATGTGACTTGTGTCGCTTTTCAAGACGCAGATCCTTTTTTGATTATATTTCGTACTATTGCTTAAGACATAGATAGCTTTTATCACTACATTTGTGCTCATGGATTCTCACCTGTTACAAAGCATCGCAATTTCCTTACCATAGCTCTCTTTCTAAGTAGTCCTGGGACCCCAACTTGATCCATATTCCTTTGTTTTCCGATGACATTAAGTAAAAGGGATAGTCCCGTTTTGAAATTCTAAATCCTCAATTGAAAACCTATTTATTATCCGAGTGTATAAATATTTTACGTCGGAAAAGGCTATTATGTATCATTTTTAAAAGTGGTGTTACCACATTATCTACGATTGCCAAAATGTAATTGTGATATAAATAAATCCACAGGCTATGGTTATAAAGTGACTTGCTGATTTGCATATTCAAAATCGTTTTAATATAACGTGGTCGATACTCTGTACATTTGTGTTTTTATTTTTGTCAATACAGTTTTATCAAAGTAATAGCATTTTTGCGCCAGATACAGCCTAGTATATAACATCCTGGGCTGCGCGTCTGAAGGTTCAAGTATGCGATGTGTACGAAACAAGCTTCGAACTTTCAGCTGTGGGCGCGTTATATAAGTAAAAGTCACTCCCAATCCTTAATTAAGAACAGTGTTGTAGTCGACGGATTGCTCTACTTGATCCTAGGGGTCTCGGAGCTGGCCACTTAGCACATGTATCGCATAAGGTATCGTTCAGTTTGAAAATACCAAATCCAGTTCATTTCGTTGTGAAGTGTTTGAACCTTGTTTTTATGATATACTATTCAGCCCAACTACTGGAACGTGTAAATCTAAAAACTGCTTTCTTCATATTGAACTGTGTGCTTCAAAACGAAATCTTCAAGTTATAAATATTTCACGACTAACAACACCTTCATTAGTAATGTGACTAAGAAATATTATTTAATTCACATGCTTTATCATAACCTGAAACGGCCATGACAGTTCTAAGAAACATGTCCGTTATTTCCCACTATTCGATATTCAACCAAAAATATTTCATGTTTTGTCATATGCTTAAACGTGTTTTGTAGTGTTAGCTCTTTATTGAGATCATTAGGCATGGCCCTGTTGTAAAGTAGGGGATGGAAACACAAATATTGAATCTATAGTAATCAGCCATTTTAACATGAGTCAATCTTAAACACGCGTGTTAAAGTTAAAAACACGTGAGAACCAGGCGTGGAATAGTGATTAGCGTGCCAGAATGTAAATGTGAAGATTCATGGTTCGTGTCCCGTTGATCTCATGAAACGCGCTCCGAGTGACGGTAAAATTCCATTATTCATTTATAATAGTTCATGAATTAGCAGCGATTACTGTTGACTAGCTGCCTTCCCTCTAAACCTATCAGTTAGAAATTTGAAACGGTTAGCGCAGGTAGCCTTCGTGTAACTTTGTGGAGTTTTTGATACAAACAAATAAATTCGTATAGGTTATAAAAACCAAGATTCTATCCCTTTGTTTAATCATTCGGTTTTGTGGTCAAATGCTTTAAAAGATGATCCAGATGAAAAGCAGAATTGCTTTGTCGCTGCCTAAGATTAAAAAAAAAAACGAAAAGAAAATAACATACAGAATGTTTTCATAAACTATATGTTGGTGTGAGTTGGTCTTAAAACAAATCCAGGTAGCTTGATTGCCGGAGATGTATTTTTAGACAGGCCCTCTTTTGGGCTAAAACAAAATATTATATAGGACTGCAAGTGACAATCTTCAAATGATTTGTTTTATACTCAAGCTTTTCTTCATTGATAAAGTCAAGATAATGTATTTAGACTCGTTTTAATCTTTTTTATATTGGAACCTTCAGAATATCATTTACATCTATGTCACTTGGGGGACACCACTAAGTGGCGTCAGTACGCTCGTTTTGCTAATTAATTACTCCACTGTTTGGCGGCTTTCACGTCTTTACATTAACAGAACTAGTTAATAGGCTTAATTTTGTGGGGTAAAAATACCATTTTCGATTGTAATCATCAGTAAACATTAATATACTATAGATTCTATTTGGATATAAAATAACAGGTATGTTTAGTAAAAAAAATATTCCATGAAGTAACTATCTTTACATGACATTACTATCTGGCATTATCTTATTCGGTGTAAACATTATTATAATTGTTGGCTGATATTAGTTATTAAACAATATTCATTGCAGTAACTAACTATCTCTGCATGATATTAATGTATCTGCCAAAAGACGTAGTAAGTAACATTGCTGCAGTTGTTGGCTGGCAATATTTATTAAACAATATTCCATGTAATAACTATCACTACATATTAATGCATCTGCCAAGAGACGTAATAGGCAACGTTGTTCTAATTGTTGGCTGGCAGTAGTTATTAAATAATATTCCATGGAGTAACTAACTGTCTCTACGTGATATTAATGAATCTGCCAGAGACGTAGTAAGTAGCATTGTTGTAATTGTTGGCTGGCAGTAGTTATTAAACAATATTCCATGTAATAACTATCACTACATGATATTAATGTATTTTCCATGAGACTTAGTAGGCAACGTTGTTCTAATTGTTGGCTGGCAGTAGTTATTAAACAATATTCCATGTAATAACTATAACTACATGATATTAATGTATCTGCCAAGAGACGTAGTAGGCAACGTTGTTCTAATTGTTGGCTGGCAGTAGTTATTAAACAATATTCAATGTAATAACTATCACTACATGATATTAATGTATTTTCCATGAGACGTAGTAGGTAACATTGTTGTAATTGGTCACTGGTATTTGCATATATGTTGTAATGTCAAAATGCGTTATTAGTTGTTGTTGTTTTCTCTAATACTAAACTGTATACTTCCAGCCAAGTTGTGCTGACAAAAACAGAACTACCACTTATTTTTCTGTCAACTCAAAAATCATAACAATACCTCTAAAAGATTTAATATTTTTAGTACTAACTTTTCCGATAATATTTTTTTCACGTTTGAAAAGTTAGAAGTCTATATACTTTTAAACCAATCAAATGTTGTGGATGAAGATATTATACGCAAAATCTGTTTTCAACTCGCAACTTTATTTTTAAACAGAGGACAACATTTTAAAAATGGCAAGTTGTAAATTACGATAACGTGTATTAACGCTTAATTTACTAGCTTATGTATCAGTAGTCAAAACAGTTTTTCTGAGCACTGAATGACTTAAATGCTCAAAGAAAAAAACTGCTAGCACAATTTGTGTTACAGCATAGCTTTAAGTGTTTTTAGAAATAAAATCAGACTTTTTCTTTAAAGGGTGAAAGCCAGCTTACTTATCTTAGACAACATAAAAGTGACGTCACTTCCTGTGATGCTAAAGGAGTGCAATAAACGGGTTGGCGACACAAAAATAAATGCGGTTTTTCGTCACGAATGGGTTGTATACATTTGTGCTGCCAATGTAGCATTTACGATGTATCATCTCAACAAAAACATTCAGTTCTATCAATAAACACTTGCTTGAAGAGATCGAATGAATTTTGCAACAATTGCAAGATTGAATTGAAAAATTTAGTCTGTTCAAAAGTGCAGTATGGCGTATTTTCTGTAAGTGACACACAAAAATTACTGATAATCAGCTCAGCTAACTTGTATATATAAAAAAGGCTTTGTTTACTCTTTCGCCACGCCATTCTGAATTAAAGAATAATCTTCGAATGTATTAGATTATCAGAATCATCACTTTGGTTAATTGTTTTTCCCTTATTCCTGAGTGTTGGATATCAGTCTTGTCATTATTCTTGAGTGTTGGATATCAATCTTGTCATTATTCCTGAGTGTTGGATAAAAATTGATATCCAACACTCAAGAATAATGACAAGACTGATATTCAACACTCAGGGATAATGACAAGATTGATATCCAACACTCAAGAATAATGACAAAATTGATATTCAACACTCAGGGATAATGACAAGATTGAATTGATATCCAACACTCAAGAATAATGACTTTGTCATTATTCTTCAGTGTTGGATATCAATCTTGCCATTATTCTTGAGTGTTGGATATCAATTTTGTCATTATTCTTGAGTGTTGGATATCAATTTTGTCATTATTCTTCAGTGTTGGATATCAATCTTGCCATTATTCTTGAGTGTTGGATATCAATCATGTCATTATTCTTGAGTGTTGGATATCAGTCTTGTCATTATTCCTGAGTGTTGGATATCAATCTTGACATTCTTCCCAAGTGTTGGATGTCTATTATTTGTTTCTAATAATTGAAGTTATTTCAACTATGGGTGATAATGCTGAATACAACATGAAAATGTTTTGTTTTTCCGCGCATGTTAGCTTTATTTTCTTATACAGCTGTATGTTCAATTATAAGAAATGTAAGCATACATTTTGAATACAACGAAAAAAGTTGTTGACACTAGCTAATGGGTATTCCATCACCTCTGTACTCTTACAACAAAGAAGTGTACTTTCAATACACTCCGTGAGAACACGATTACGGCGGTCCAGTTTCAATATTTGGTACCTCGCTTTAGGAAAGTCATGTACAACAAATGGTCTTTCTAATTTCATGGTTAGCAGGAAGCACGTGGCCTCGAGCAAGCAAAACGCCCCCTTTGGGTCTAGCGTTGTTACTTCACAGCAAAAGCGACCGACAATGTATATAGCAAAACTGTGGAGGGTTCTAATGTGGACTCGGCCTGAAAAGAATTGTTAGAACTAATAACCCACACAATACTTATCTCACCGTGACCCAGAGACTGTCAGCTCCCCACCAAACCCCCACTCCATACTTCTCCTTTCTGTAGTCCTAATGGTTGTATCGTTGCCAGCGGCGTACTTGCTTAACCTATGCTTGTAGTGACATTATGGAATCTATTGTGTTGTTCCTGAACACGAAAACCCGCCAATCGGATTGCGATAATTAATCAACCTTAAATGTACAGTGGTTCACCATAGCTTGTTCTTCTTTCTCATCGTATCATTAACGTTACATCAGTTGTGTTATGTATTTAACTTTATACTACGACGACAAAAAGTCCGTTATTTAGCATGATTAACACGCTAAATGTTTCAAACTCATTAGCTTAACAGATGCAACTTTTTAAAAAGTGGAATAATTTAAATGATCTGAAGCTAAAACGTCTTTCCAAAAAGCTGTAAAGTAAGATCATCCTTCGGTATTATATTATAATTCTGTGTCCCAACAATAAGATACTATATCTTTCTGTACTTCTACATCCCATTAATCTAACATTGTTTTTTGTACTTCTGTATCTAAGTAATCTAAAGGTATCACGCTGTACTTTTGTACCCCACTGATCTAACAGTATCTTTCTGTACTTTTGTACCCCGCTGATCTACCACTATTTTTATGTAACTTTGTATCTCACTAATTTAACAGTATCTTTATGTACTTCTGTATCCCACTGGTATAACAGTACATTTCTGTAATTCTGTCACACTGCACTAAGGATATAGTACTTTTATACGACACTAATATGACAGTATCACTCTGTACTAGTATCATAGTATTACTCTGTACAACTGTACGCACTGATTCAAAATAAAATAATTATTAAATTGTACACATTAATCTAATATAGTACAATTCTTCAGTTTTACACATTAATCTAATATAGTATAACTCTTTAGTTGTACACACTGATCTAACCTAGTATAATTCTTTAGTTGCACACACTGATCTAACCTAGTATAATTCTTTAGTTGCACACACTGATCTAACCTAGTATAATTCTTTAGTTGTACACACTGATCTAACCTAGTATAATTCTTCAGTTGTACACACTGATCTAATATAGTATAACTCTTTAGTTGTACACACTGATCTAACCTAGTATAATTCTTTAGTTGTACACATCGATCTAATATAGTATAACTAGCAGAGACCCGCAAAACATTTCCGACCAAATTAGTATCTTTATCGTAACAGTACTTCTTTAAATATAACATTTCTAGCACAATACAAACGAATTGTAATCGTAGACAACGAAATGTGTAAATCCACTTGTATATAGGCCGTACTTTATAAAACTTTAACTTATGTTAGGCTTAAGTTCAATAAAGAGATAAATTAATACTGTAACCTGTGTACGTTTTTTTACTTTAGTTTAGTTAGGACTAAACTTTACTGTACTTAATCCTATCGATAAATAAACTTGTAATGTTATTCTACGACCTAACGTCAAACCTTTTTTTAAAAACTTTGATAAGTTTTTGTTATTCTGTTGTACAAAATGGTTAGTAAAGTATATTTACATTCTTCTTTTGTTGTTACTTCTTGTTTTATACAGCAATTGTAACGACTTGATCACTGAGCTTTGCAGCTCTCTGCCGCGGGCAGACTGTTTGTCGTCGAGTGAATAATGCGCATGCGCGGTTTTTCTTGGGGAAACATTCTAACTACGCATGCTTATGCAGCAGGTTCTCGATCAGAAAGCGTAACGGTCGTACATACAAACAAGCAGAATAATAGTATAGATTCTTTAGTTGTACACACTGATCTAACGTAATATAATTCTTTAGATGTACACACTGATCTAACGTAATATAATTCTTTAGTTGTGCACACTTATATAACATTTTATAATTAATTATTTAATTGTACACACTAATATAATATTGAATATTTTTTTAAATTTTATATTATATCAGCCTAGAAATGTCAAGCAGGGGGTAATCTCTCTTTTTAAATAAGTCAAAAAAAGGATATCAGGACCTATATTTCTTTTATATGATTCTTTTATTTCGCAAACAATGTCGTGCTACTAATATCACTTGCTATTTTAGGTGAAGCTTTTTTTATATATCTGAACAGCTGTTATTTTGATGATTTCTAAGTTGTTAGTTTTAGAACACGTTATAGGGATATTGATACAGTTATAAACTGAGAAAAAAAAAGGTAACTCAGTTGAGTTTAAGATGGATTATTGATATGTGATTCATCATTTAAACCTTTTTTTGTGTAACGTTTTTTATCCAACCTCGTGGTAACATAAATGACTAAATATAAAACTGTTTGTTTGCTTTGTCGCAAAGCTGCATAATGGGCTATCTGCATTGTGTCTATCGAGTGGGTCGAATCCATAATTCCATCATAATAAGAGTACCGCTGAACTAACAGAAGATTGGTATGAAATTGACTTAATCACTAAACCCTTAGGCTTAGCTAATTGTACCGATCACCGTTTCTGTCCAAGAGAAATGTTTAGAAGTCCTAGACCAAATACTGGAAGTATACTTGTTGTCTTATTGCCATGAGGGTTCAGACACGCTAGTGGTATACATCGTAATGGGTCGCTAGATGTATATCCATATAACTAAAGAAATTACAGCGTGATGGGGCTGATGTGTCTCAATGGTTGGAGTGCCCGAATCGTGAATCCGAGGATTCATGATTTTCGTACTGTTATCGCAAAAATGTGCACCGCAGTGTAGAGTCATGGGAGTACTAAAAGAGTGACAGTCAAATCTCACCACTATTCGGTCAAACATGAATAGTCCAAGAATTGTCGGTGGATTATATTGTTTGGCTGCCTTCCTTCTAATCTAAAATTCAAAATTAGGGACGACTATGAGTAGATAACTCTCTGTGCAACTCTGCAAGAAAATTCTAAAAACAAAACAAATAGATTATACGGGGTTGTAAAATCTAAAAATACAAAGAAGCTATTGAAATAACTGTAAATGAATCAAATAAACTGTTAACATTGTTCTAAAAGAAAAATATTTAGTGAACGTTTTGATATAAAAAGTTCGTTTGTCCAAAATTCTGATTTACAACGTAAAAATTCGGGGTTCGATTCCCCGCGGTGGACACAGCAGGGTGTTCTAAAAGATAAAATATTTAGTGAACGTTTTGATATGAAGAAGTTCGTTTGTCCAAAATTCTCATTTACAACGTAAAAATCCGGGGTTCGATTCCCCGCGGTGGACAGCAGAAAGCCCCAATGTGGCTTTGCTATAAAAAAACAACAGCAACTAACCAATCCTTTTAGCGATTTCAACCTTTTTTAATAATGTATCACACGAATTCTAAGCATTTCTTTGTTTTCCTCGCATCGATTTTAGTATTTTATTTGTATTTCTTTGCAGCGATTTAATTTTTTTCTTTATAGTACTTTACTGCAATTTTAACCACCTTTTGTATTTTTGGTATATGCTCGTAATAGACGCATCTCATCCGACAGGAATTTGTTTTTCCGAGGTGGCTGTGGAGTCTGACACAACACATTCAACGTTATACGTGAATCACACACACGGTGAACATTCTGTGATGCATTTTGAAAACATGTTACACCTATCTTGTTTAACTGCACCTTGGGGTATCCCGGGTTATGTAAAACCTTCCACGCTTGTTGCTACACGTGCAAACATTACACGGATTCCAAAAATGTGTGTTTGTCCCCTTTCTATTTGCAGGCACACAAACACATTTTTATTTATTTATTTGTTGACTGAGACCAGCTTCACGAAGGAGTAACAGCCCTTTCATTTTCTCGGAGGCTGTGATTTAATTCCGAGAAGTTCTTCTCTTATATTTGCCGAGAGGATTGCCCAGTATGCAACAGTATATTTTAATTGTTCCCCACGGTCCACACAGTTACAGAAAGATTTAAGTAGAAGCCGGTCATAAGGTCTAATCACCGTCATTACTCCCCCCTCCTGCGGCTGTGTGCGGGAAATTACGACCCTGTGCAGCCCTGCTGTCACGGTTAATACATCCAGATATCGAGCAAAATCCAACTTCATTAAAACAGTTGTAGTGAAACTATGTTATGCCTGTAGAAATGCTGCTGTCGCGATTATACATCCAACTATCGTTCACATCTTACTTCATTAAAACAGTTATAGTAAAACTATGTTATGCCTGTAGAAATGCTGCTGTCGCGATTATACATCCAACTATCGTTCACATCTTACTTCATTAAAACAGTTATAGTAAAACTCTGTCATGCCTGTAGAAATGCTGCTGTCGCGATTATACATCCAAACATCGAACTACATTCTACTTCATTAAATTGGCCCGGCATGGCCCAGTGGTTAGGACGCTCGACTCGCAATCTGCGGTCGCGGGTTCGCATCCCCATCCCACCAAACATGCTCGCCCTTTCAGCTGCGGGGGCGTTATAATGTGTCGGTCAATCCCACTATTCGTTGGTAAAAGAGCAGCCCAAGAGTTAGCGCTGGGTGGTGATGACTAGCTGCCTTCCCTCTAGTCTTACACTGCTAAATTAGGGACGGCTAGCGCAGATAGCCATCGTGTAGCTTTGCGCGAAATTCATAACAAACAAACAAACTTCATTAAAACAGCTTGTAGTAAAACTGTGTTCTGTTTATTGAAACCACGGGGTTTAACAAGTGGTTCGCAGTTATCTGAACTAATAGAGACATTCAGCTTATTATTGAGAGTTTACAAGATTCAGAGTTTCCTTATTGAAAGATTGCAAGGTTCAGAGGTATCTTGCATGACTACAAGAGGCCTTACAAATTACTTTTGAATTATTCAAAATAATGTTTTTTTATTACGAGATTTGAATCCACAGCACAACATACAAACTTTGTTTCAGATTTTGAAACAGCTTAGTGAAATTATACAATATAATTTAAAACCGAAAATTTTGTGTTTGTTGGAGAGATTCGGGTTTTTATATAGTTTAGTGTAATAATACTCTATAACTTAAAATCTGGGTTTGTTGAAGAGATTCGAGTTTTGATCAAAATTAATGTAATAACATGATATAGCTTAAAACTCCGATGGAAATACTCATATTTAGAGGTGTAAGGTTACCAGCCAGAGAGAGATAAAAAATACCGATGGAGATACTTGTATTTAGAGGTGTAAGGTTACAAGTTGAAATGTTCTAACCTGGATGGAAATGTTCAAGTCTGGAGGTGTAAGGTTACCAGTTGTAGTGATTTAACCTGGCTGGAAATGTTCGGGTCTAGAGGTATAAAGTTACCAATTGGAGTGTTTTAACCTGGATGGAAATGTTCAGATTTACAGAAAGAAATGACTTAGGTAAGTATGTGTTTTTTACAGACATTAGGCTTAGAACATGATCCTTAAAAGCTGTGTTTCAAATATTTTTATTTCTCTTTTGTTTGGACCATATTCAGTGTCTACCGCTAGAAATCGAACTCCGGATATAAGTCCATAGACTTACTGCTGTCCCACACTGTTTTTTTCAAATAATGTGGTAACTTGTATTTTAATAACAAAAAAGAGAAGTGAACAAAGAATTTATAAAGTAAAAAGTTAAAAAAAAAGAAACCCTTGTTGCATTCTGGGCAAGCATAGTAGCTAGATCAATTAATTGTAACTGGTAACAAATGCAGCGAAGTATTTAGAACATCCGAAAATGCAAAAGAAAAAAGGTTTAAAAATGCAGAAAAGTTAAAACTTAGTTTGAGCGGCCCGGCATGGCCAGGTGGTTAGGGTGAGGGTTGCGGGTTCGAATCCCCGTCACACCAAACATGCTCGCCCTTTCAGCCGTGGGGGCGTTATAATGTGACAGTCAATCCCACTATTCGTTGGTAAAAGAGTAGCCCAAGAGTTGGCGGTGGGTGA
>NW_013666943.1:284127-287108 GCF_000517525.1 Limulus polyphemus
TTAGGGACGGCTAACGCAGATAGCCCTCGTGTAGCTTTGCGCGAGATTCAAAAACAACTTAGTTTGTATTTTGATGGAATTATTTATGTTGTCGGAAGGTTCGTTAACTGAAAGCTTTGGCTAAATATTCTTTCTTTTAAAACTTTAAGAAAAGTGTATTTTTATTGTTGTTTGCATTTTTAGAATAATACTCTTATAAGCATTCAGTTATTTCATACATGTAATGTGAATTAATTTCACAGTAATCTTTCATTCAGCATTATTTGAAATTAATGTTAATTTTTCCTCATCCAAATAGGATCCTTAACATATACAACAGAATGGCCCACTAAAAAAAAATTAGTTCCACAAGAACTACTCTCCTCTTCGACAGTTAATTGTGGCATTTTAACTTAAAAATACCTGAGAAAAAAAAAGAAAATTGAAAATTATACACATATTACACGGAAATGTAACAATACCACACAATACATATCTTCATGATGTTAGAAAAGCAGGTAGATTCAATAAGTCTTGATAGAAATGAATAAAAACCCTATAACACAATACATATCAATACGTTTCACTCAAGTTCTTATTGGCTCCCCACGGTGGCTCAGCGCTAAGCTTGAGAACTTATAGCACAAAAAATCGGTGTTTGATTCCTGCGATTGTCAGCTTTATACTTAGAAACAAAAGTTTTTAAAGACCCACAATGTATTTTAATGTATTTGTATTTTGAAATACGTTTCCATAATAGCAAAGTTTTATTATACATTTATTTATAGTTAGCAAATAAACTTATAAAACTACACAGCAATTTGAAATGTAATTAATATGTCTTGAAATGTGAAGTTTACAGTTCGTTATGGGTCGCGGTATGTCCTACGGGTGAGCTATGGGTTTTGGAGCTGGCTAGCAGGGTTCAAATCTGTGCGATATTTCTTTCACTTTACGCTGTGAGTGCGTTGTAAGAGTGACAGTCAACGATTTATCATGGGTGGTAACTGGCTACTTTCCTAGTGGTAGTGACTCAAAATCAGGAACAACGACACATAACCTTAGAAAGTTTGCTACAAATATGGCTCATAAACGACAACTACTTTCTTATGCAGTTTTTATTTGTTTTTTGCAGAATGTTTTAACTATTTCATCAATTGTAAATTAATTTCGAGACATGTGCACACACACACCTACCACAGAATCACTAATAGTATAATATTATAATACACCATGTATTATCGTGGTGTATCAATGTTGTTGTGAACATTCGAAATTGTATATTGTGTATTTTCATCCTGTATTAGCATTCTGTTCTCAATGCTGTATAGCTGGAACTGTGCACTGTATTAGCATTCTGTTCTCAATGCTGTATAGCTGGAATTGTGCACTGCATTAGCATTCTGTTCTCAATGCTGTATAGCTGGAATTGTGCACTGTATTAGCATCGTGTTTTCAATGCTGTATAGTTGGAACTGTGTACTGTATTAGCATTCTGTTTTCAATGCTGTATAGCTGTAACTGTGTACTGTATTGCCATGCTGTTTTCAATGCTGTATAGCTGGAACTGTACACTTTATTGTCATGATGTTTTCAATGCTGTATAGCTGGAACTGCACACTGTATTATCTTGCTGTTTTCAATGCTGTATAGCTGGAACTGTGCACTGTATTGTCACGATGTTTTCAATGCTGTTTAGCTGGAACTGTGCACTATATTGTCATGCTGTTTTCAATGCTGTATGGCTGGAACTGTGCACTGTATTGTCATGCTGTAAAGCTGAAACTGTGCGCTGTATTATCCTGCTGTTTTCAATGCTGTATAGCTGGGACTGTGTACTGTATTGCCCTGCTGTTATGAATGCTAATGTTTAAAGCTGAAACTCTACAATATGTATTCCAGCATTTGAATTGGCTATATACTTGAAATAGCGAACGGCTTTTTTTTTATATTTAGAAACATGCACATTGTCCTGACTAGAATATTCGATAAAAAGGGTAATTATGCTTTAGTCTTTCCACCTGGTGAGAAGAAAAAGTAAACTTCATGTCGTTAAATACAGAGCAAAGCAACAGTTAAGTATTGTATAGAAGTTTTCATCCCTTAGAATGAAAATAAAACGCAGTTGTGTGAGTGTTTAGTGATCGGTACCGTTAAAAATCTATACTTTATAAAAAAATGCTTGTAGGGTACTGAATGATGTTTTGATATAGAAACCGTAAACGGTTGAATTACCTTTGTCTTTTTCTCCGTTAAGCGAATAAGCGCGTGGCAGGATACATTTCAGTAAACACGCGCATGTTGGCACGTTTTCAAGGCTCAGTGTTGTCAATATTTTCCTACCTAATAATTAGACCTACTCCCCCACTCCCTCCCTGTGATGAATCATTAACTCTTTGTGACATTCTCACGTGTTTAACATAACACACATTATTTGGATTTAGGCTTAGCAAAATTTCAATTTGACACCCCCACCGATCATAAAGTCAAACCGTATGCCAGATTCCACGTGTACCACCAAATTACACACAAATAATATGCCGATTTTCTCGAACAGCACCAAATCACACAACCAGTATACCAATTTCCCCATACACCACCAAGTCACACAAACAGTATACCAATTTCCCCGTACACCACCAAATACACAAACAGTATACCAATTTCCCCATACACCACCAAATCACACACAAACGGTATACCAATTTCCCCATACACCACCAAATCACACACAAACTGTATACCAATTTCCCCATACACCACCAAATCACACACAAACTGTATACCAATTTCCCCATACACCACCAAATCACACACAAACGGTATACCAATTTCCCCGTACACCACCAAATCACACACAAACGGTATACCAATTTCCCCATACACCACCAAATCACACACAAACGGTATACCAATTTCCCCGTACACCACCAAATCACACACAAACGGTATACCAATTTCCCCATACATCACCTAATCACACACAAACGGTATACCAATTT
>NW_013666943.1:288108-297688 GCF_000517525.1 Limulus polyphemus
CATACACCACCAAATCACACACAAACGGTATACCAATTTCCCCATACACCACCAAATCACACACAAACGGTATACCAATTTCCCCGTACACCACCAAATCACACACAAACGGTATACCAATTTCCCCGTACACCACCAAATCACACACAAACGGTATACCAGTTTCCTGTACAGCACCAAATCACACACAAACGGTATACCAGTTTCCCGTACAGCACCAAATCACACAGTATTCCAGGTTTCTCGTAGAATACCAAATCACACACAGAGTGCCAATTTCCCCGTATATCACCAAATCACACGCACAGTATTCCAGGTTTCTCGTAGAACACCAAATCACACTCCAACAGTATGCCAATTTCCTCGTAAAGCACCAAATCACAAACAAACAGTATTCCAGATTACTCGTACAGCACCAAATCTCACAAATCTGCGCTTACCCTTCTCTCTTGTTTGTTCATATAATTGTTTAGGTTAAGTTTCGTTGAGTTATGTATGATAGGTAATGTTACATTAGGTTACCGTTAAGTTAGGTTTCGTTGAGTTAGGATAGGTAATGTTACATTAGGTTACTGTTAAGTTAGGTTTCGTTGAGTTAGGATAGGTAATGTTACATTAGGTTACCGTTAGGTTTCGTTGAGTTAGGATAGGTAATGTTACATTAGGTTACTGTTAAGTTAGGTTTCGTTGAGTTAGGATAGGTAATGTTACGTGAAATTAAACTTGCTAACACGAAAGAAAAAAAATCGCTGTATTCCTTAACTGTTGTCAAATGCTATCTTCGTGTGTTTATTTTTGGCTGTAATTAGATTTCAGGCTAGGCTTACCTTGAATGCTAGATCTTTTGAATTAGATACCTAGTCATCAACTGATCAGTAATCCCCATTACGAAGAGCGCATTTTCAATATTTGTAATAAAATACAGTGTTACGGAGGGGAGTGCAAAACCTATAAGAAAGGTTTGTGTGGTAAAATATAACCGCTTTTGGGGAGAGAGGAACTGAACATGCGCTACTTAAGCCTAATGATAAATATTCAATGACAACGCCACAAAGTTGGACTAAAAATCCAAATGCACATTAAAAAACGATTCTTTCAGCTCTTGATTCCATGGTCCAGGTTTTCTTAAATGTCCAATTTGATGTCGCCAGTGTTCTGGGGCAAATTCCTCTAAGTACATACCTTACACAAACATATAATAATAATTTGTAAATGATAGACGATGGACAGAACTTTCCAACATATATAATACGTTGAGTTTGTGTCAAGTTTTTCCAAGAAACCAAGGAAATAAACAATGGTGGAGTGTTAAAAGTAACATGTTGCCAGCAGAAAATAATAATTTCAAAGCAATGGCACAAACATAAAAATTGGGAGCAAGACTCAAGCTTTTATTGTGATTAATTAGTAAACATTTATGTTTTGAAAATTTTTTATTAGCTGATTGTCCCATTACTTTTTTGCACATAAAAATATCTAAAATAACATGTCGCCATAATCATGTGTTCTCCTTTAGGGTTGTTTATTTTGAAGACAATAATAAGAAATTCTCGAGTAAGTAAAAATATTAGAGTCTAAAATCAATCCAGGAAGTATATAATTTTATTTGATCACACCCTAAACACAGGGTGTCAAGAGATATTCTGGGTATGCCCACTTTTTTAAGCACGTGATATCCTTTACGCATATATCTAGTGTAGATGCTCAAATTATTTAATTTTATTATATCGTTATACACAACAGCCAAGACACATGTTGTTATCAATAACTGACAGGGTGAGAGTAAATTGCATTATTCAATAGAAATCACTGAACATGAAATTGCGTGAACTCCTTTACGTGTTCTTCTTTACTTCAGTTTTACTTCAGAGAGGAATATATAGAGTGCATAATGCTTTTCACACCATATTTAGTTTCCACCATGTGCAGATGATTAGGGCAGGATGGATTTGAAATGTATTAATCACAAATCAACTCATTTTCTGCAAGAAAAGTCCTTGAAAGTGGGATTACTTAACAGGTGTGTATCTCTTTAACTGTGTAACTAACATTCAAATGGTGAGTGATAGTTTTAGGTTTAAATGACTGATAAATTACAAAGCTAAATCTGTGAACAATAATTAGGGGTATATTTATAAAAACAGATAATTGAAGCCATGGTGAGATGCATGTAAAGGAGTTCACAGAATGGGTATAGAAGATCACCATTTTAATTCAACTTCTTATATATGCTATGCACTTCTTAGTATAATGCCACATTATAATAAAAGCTTACGCTTATGATCTATGAAAGTAGTCTAATACCAAATAACTATTCTTATTAGCCTGCTATAGCTGGATTTATTGTAGATATGTAAAGGAGATCACATTAATTTATACACCTGTCTTGGCTAATATACAGAGGTGGTATACATTTCAATGATGGGTTTCATATTTGTATTTTTAGAATGGATGGTAAACAAAGACGCAGCTGAAATATTATCACAGAAAAAAGGCAGCAGCAAGGAAAACCTTCATACAACTTGTTTGCTTTTTTATTCCTGGAACAGTATAATCTGGTAAAGAAGAACACATGTTAAAAACAGTAGTCATCTTCATTAAGGAGGAAAAATATGACAAAATGTTGTCCGTTTGCTAGATTTTTAAAAATATGACAAAATGTTGTCCGTTTGCTAGATTTTTAAAAATATGACAAAATGTTGTCCGTTTGCTAGATTTTTAAAAACATGACAGGATGTAGTCCGTTTGCTAGATTTTTAAAAACTATGACAGGATGTAGTCCGATTGCTAGATTTTTGGCTCAAGGTTTTTCAGTAATTATATTTTCAACAACTGTATAAATCATACTTATAGGATAATATTTTTTTTCAACATTTTTCAATTGAAAAACGAACACTTAACAAAGCCTGTCCCCTATGTATTTTGTTATTTTCAACCAGAACAGCACCTTATGAACTACATGACCAACCAGAAACCCGGGTTTCAGGCATAACCGTCCATAATTTGTTGTCCATACGAAGTTAACTAAACCACGCCAGATTCAAGATTCTGTGTAATAACATTAAAGACATGAATATAATGCAAATTAATTAATTTTACTTCTTTTAAGATGTATTGATGTGACGTGTTGATTGTTATATATGCCATAAGTGGAATGACTAGCCCCAGTAACTGGCAAACTGGTCAAAATATGTCGTTTATAATCATTACTTAAACGTATCAATTTGTGTTATACTTGCTAATACAGTTATTTAATTGACATAAAATGTTGTCTGCCAAAAATATTACAAAACAACATCTGAACTTTTATATAAAGAACTTCATCAGTTTTAGAGATATTTAAATGAAGGTTTCACATAAATTTACAAATCCTGTGAAAGTGCATATTTTTTTCCACTGAAACATGATGTACCTATAGTGAATCGGAAAAGGGACCAGCCACTAATTCATTCTGCAAGAATCTATTCTTTAGGTACCTCGTATTATATGGGTGACTACGAACACTTCTTATGGCAAATACGTCCTCACAACGGATATAACTTTAGAGTAATTTCCGCCTTTTTTTTTGTAGAGAAGATTTCGAAGCCGGTCATCACGTGTGGATGACGTAACAAAGTGAGCCAATATTCTCTACCTAAAGGTTAAAAACCAAAAAGGTCCTTAGAAATGCCCACTACGTGATGAAAAGAAAACAAAAGGAACCATAATGCTAATTTAACGAGCGTTAAAATGAAAATGTAAAAATGACGTCTAGTTTAAAAGATAATTACTACATATAACATTTTTGACCATTGGAGAAAGACCTTTTTTTTATTAAATTAAATGTGGAAACATAAAACCAATCGAAAGACTGAAAATGTTTTAGTGATTAATGAAAGTGCCTTAACATTACGTTTACTTCAAATCATTAAATTTATGATGCGTAAAATCTGTCTTATAACAAAATAACAATGACAATATGTCCAACATAAAGCCATAAAAAAACGTGTTCCAAGTGGACATAGTTTTGATGTCACCAAGATAGGACCTGTGTCCAGTAACAAAACCGATTAATAAGACTGATAAAAAGTATGTATATTCATAAAGCTTATTGTCATAACCATGTATAACATTATTCTTAGGACTTGTTCCTTGTAAAATAACACACAATTATACAGTCAGCGGCGGATCCAGAAATGGGAAGGGGTGTCCCTGGCATTATTGTAATTGTTTATCTAAAATTTGGCACTATGGTAGTTGTTTATCTATAAACCTGGCACTAGGGTATAAACAACCATCACAGTGCCAGGTTTATAGATAAACAACTAGCCTAGTGCCAGGTTTATAGACAAACAACTAGCCTAGTGCCAGGTTTATAGACAAACAACTATCACAGTGCCAGGTTTATAGATAAACAACTATCACAGTGCCAGGTTTATAGATAAACAACTATCATAGTGACAGGTATATAGATATAAAACCTAAACAACTAGCCTAGTGCCAGGTTTATAGATAAACAACTAGCCTAGTGCCAGGTTTATAGACAAACAACTAGCCTAGTGCCAGGTTTATAGACAAACAACTATCACAGTGCCAGGTTTATAGATAAACAACTAGCCTAGTGCCAGTTTTATAGATAAACAACTAGCCTAGTGCCAGGTTTATAGATAAACAACTAGCCTAGTGCCAGGTTTATAGATAAACAACTAGCCCAGTGCCAGGTTTGTAGATAAACAATTAGCCCCTAGTGCCAGGTTTATAGATAAACAACTATCATAGTGCCAGGTATATAGATATAAAACTACCATAGTGCCAGGTTTATAGTCACAGTGCCAGGTTTATAGATAAACAACTAGCCTAGTGCCAGGTTTATAGATAAACAACTAGCCTAGTGCCAGGTTTATAGATAAACAACTAGCCTAGTGCCAGGTTTATAGATAGTGCCATGTTTATAAATAAACAACTAGGTCTAGTTGTTTATCTATAAACCTGGCACTAGGCTAGTTGTTTATCTATAAACCTGGCACTGTGATAGTTGTTTGTCTATAAACCTGGCACTGTGATAGTTGTTTATCTATAAATCTGGCACTAGGCTAGTTGTTTATCTATAAATCTGGCACTGGGCTAGTTGTTTATCTATAAATCTGGCACTGGGCTAGTTGTTTATCTATAAATCTGGCACTGGGCTAGTTGTTTATCTATAAATCTGGCACTGGGCTAGTTGTTTATCTATAAACCTGACACTGGGCTAGATGTTTGTCTAGAAACTTAGCACTGGCTAGTTGTTTATCTATAAACCTGGCACTAGGCTAGTTGTTTATCTATAAACCTGGCACTGTGAGAGTTGTTTATCTATAAACCTGGCACTGAGCTAGTTGTTTATCTATAAACCTGGCACTGGGCTAGTTGTGTATCTATAAACCTGGCACTGGGCTAGTTGTGTATCTATAAACCTGGCACTAAACACATTTTCCACAGTTCGTAACAACTGCAATGATTAAAAACAACAACTTTAACTCTATATTTCTAAATACGTATGTTATAGGTTTATCTAACAACATACTCAAATCGTATGACTGAAGTATTATAGCACGAAATTGGTTTTATTATTATATATATATTTTAGAGTTTTAAAATATGATCTCTATGTTTTAGGAATCATGATGTAGTCTGAGTGTTATGTTTTTGTTCTTGTAAAGGTTCAGTAGTAGCTTTACGCATGAACTAACACATACCGCAGTATCTCAGATCAATTAATAGATCTTGGTGAATCTATTGTAATATATAGTTAGTGTGTTCTCAACAGTATGGATGTATTTATTTTCCCCTGTAATAAAAGTTCGGCTCACTTGGTTGCGTCGATATTGCTTTGCTTCCTCTAACTGTCGTCATTCGGAACTGTCTTGTTACGAAGGAAATCAGGGCACGAGATAACCCGGTCTTCCATTGGTTGAACCGTGAAATGCAGGGAAGCACCCCACTAGGGTTGCTTTCGTAACGTTCTCATCGCATCCCGACCTATTCATGACCATCGAAGCGTCCGGCTCGTTTATGGGCGCGCGCGGCGCGAGCCTGTTTCCACAAGTCATGCCACATGAGTAGCGCTGTAAGTCAACTAAACAGACACTCGCCATATTGCCTATAGACCCGAGCACCATACTGGTCAGATAAGTACTACAGATACCACGTCCCTCCCAGAACTTTAATCGCTTTTTCGGCCCTCCTATTTGACGCTTGGCGAGCCCGACCAGTCTGAGACGCTGAATGGGCCAAACTCTGTTGTGTTCTTTGGTCATCAATCTCTTATATTCACGGACGTTGTGACACAGACCCGCATGGCGTCGATCAGGCGTTAAGAATTCATCGCTCGGGATATGAAAGTCTGTTCTTTAAGGCTAAAGAACCCCGGACTGGCCATAGTTAACTGGGCGTCCACCACTAGAAAACAACCCAGACCTTTTGTGCTTTTCTCAATTCCTTACAAAGCGTCTCTAAAAAGTCTTCCAATCACTGCTGATTGATGTATATATACTCTTAACAATAAGGCTTTAGTATCAAGGCTTTTTTCTTGTTCATTTTTGAAAGAAATGATGTTAAAAACCTTACAACAAGAGGTTCGTGAAATTGCAACAGTTCTATAACTCGTTCACTGCACGCTTGAAGAGAAGCCTTAAAAATTGTCATCATTTTTGTTCAGGAGAAGACAGTATGATGCAAGTGCTAACTAACGTGAGATGTCGAATTTTTTTGAACTGGGTCATCGAACCAGAAAGATGCGTTTCCTAACTTTCATATGTTACCCGAATGAAATCATTAAATGCAGTAAAATGTTCGGATGATATCGCTGCATGCTAATTAAGAAATCATATTGATTTTTCGAATTGAGTAACCTGTTCTTTGTAAGTTGTGTGCGACTTTGGTAAATCTGATCTTGAAAGTTGACTGGCTCATGTTTTAAGTCATTTTATTTACTCTACGTTTAGATAGACAGGTAAATAGATAGGTGATTGGATGGATAAACGGAGAGACAGTGAGCATTTTAAAAATGGTTAATTACCTTATTTTTAGGCTTTAAAATTAATAAAATCAATTAGAGTTCGGAAGCAAAATTCTTTCAAGATACAATCATCAGAGTAAGAAGGGTAACATGGACTTAAATACAGGAAAACGTTGATTCGCTGAAGCATTGTACATTATATTCTTCGAACTTGTTTGGCTGTTTTATAGAACTCTTTAGGTTTATCATTAGTCCACCTACAATAATATCTAAGCAGGCAGTCTAGGCAGCCTCCTGGTAATAGCTCCACTACGATAGGCAGAACCTTTTATTACTAAGGAGCAAATACGAGCGTTTATCTTACCTTCTGAACCACAATTATGATGCCAATGGAGAAATTCCGCTAAAGTCTATCACATGGTTTAGTTTATAACAAAGTACTGACATTTTCTTTCCAGCAAATATACACGCTATAGTATCGTCTAACAGAACTTACGGAAGAAACGTCTTTTAAGGTTTAATGACTTCAAAATGTTTAATATGTTAGTCAATAATTTCTGTCTTTATATTTTGTTTTAAAATTATTGTTGAATCATAAATTCCTAAAGTTTATAGGTATTCTAAGGCTTAACATCCCCTGGCTGAGGTTATTGCTGGCTTAAATATCTTTAATCTCATTTATTGTTCGTTGTTAAGCACATAGCTTCACAATGGGCTATCTGTGCTGTACCCACCACTGGTATCCACACCAAGGTTTTTTTTTAACGTTCAGATCTACTGCTGAGCCACTGGATTGCTGAGTCAAATGGTAATTTTGGTTTGTAAATATCCCTGATTGTTGGATTGCAAACATATTTAGTGTCAGTATGTTTTTTAGGTTTTAAATATTTATAGTATTAGGATATTGTTGGAAAAGTATCCTCATTATCAGAATATTGTAAAGTTATAAACATCCCTAGTATCAGTGAATTGACACATTCCAAATATCAATGTCGGTCTACTTTTCGTTATTACCCTTTTATTGTTTATATTTTGAATTTAAGATAACCGTTGATTTGCATATGTACATCTTTGCTCTGTGGTATATATTTTGGTCTTGGACGCTTTACAGTTTCATTATGAATTTTACTGATTTCTGAAAAAAATTATCATTTCGTGAAAATTTTAGGTAAAAAATCAAAGTTACCGACGCTTTATTATTACGTGATAATCTCGAGTAAAAATCAAACATACCGTTTCTTAAAGTTATCAATACGTGACGATTTCTTTAAAATAACCAACTGACATTTATTTAACTTTATCAGTATGCGATATTCTTGTATAAATAAATAAAATTTCTGTAAAAATTACTTAATATTATGGGTACGTTATAGCCTTGTAAAAATAAGATTAACATTACTTTACGACTGCGTGATAAAACATTAACTTTACGTTCCCAGTACGAGCTAATTACACATAAAAAGAGGTTGTAAGATTAAGAAATTCCATCTTCATGACATGTTTCATACTATTACATTTCTACACACTTGTATGTAAAAACCAGAGCTAAATATAAACTGTATTTTGTATTTGCTAATTATGTGTCTTTAGTGACAATGACAGTCACAACCTTTCTTATTTAACCATCTTTTCATTTATTCGTGACGATTTACGTTTCATTCCTCCCAACTCCTGTCAGCCTCTTTTCTTTCTTTCCTACAACGACTATTCTAGTGTTATTTAAATCAGCACATACGGCTGTTGCTAGTGGCAGGTGATTTATTACTTGAAAATATCGATCAGGGAATGTGGTAAGACATTTCTGTATAGAAGGAGCGTCCTTCAGAGCAATCTGCTGTAAACTAATGTCTACTAGAAATTCTGTCAAAGTGCAGCTACTTTGATGCGTGCTGCTTGAGTCAAGCGTTGGAATATAGTTTCTTTTTATCTCTATGTTCACTCTACATTTATGACTGATCACATTGGTTGTAAGGTGCATTGTTAGAGCCGTCGAATTTAGCTCGGTCGTAAATTCTCCTTCTTGTCGACAATGCGTTCCTTTCGTGTTCTCGTGAACAACCTTAACACCACGTGTGGCGGAAAGACTTTATGTAGTTTCCGGTTTCCGGGGCTGCTCTACCAAATTCAGAGTCTCTGGAGTTGAGCAGAAAAGGTCTAGTCTGTACCTGTTTAAAGCTAGGTTTCAAATCTCCACTTTCACCTTCGTTAAAGACTAGAGTATTCCGGAAACTTGGTAGTTCGATATAAAGACATGTTTCCGAAGTTAAAACCTATTTCCGAGGTTAAAGAACCCTTATCTGTTGACTTTTTTTTCCTCTTGACAAAATTATTAGTCAAGTAATCGCCTTTATTGTTAACAACATTAGGGTCAATACTAAAGAACAAGTTATGGCTACATGAACGATAGATAAAAAAAAATATGTATTTTCACAGATGTCTTGAATGAGTTATTGGCTGGTACGTTGGTTTACGAATAATTTACGAAAGGACCTTGAGAAAACTACTCCGACTGGGAATGTCTTTGACACATATGGTTCTAATTACATGATAAGAACAGAATATTCTCGTCAAGCTCTCTTGCTTTCTAAATGAAACGTAAGTAAT
>NW_013666943.1:298476-299541 GCF_000517525.1 Limulus polyphemus
GACTGAAAATTTTCATTTTTTCTGAAAAGGTGGTGTCTATTTACGTGTATCCACGCTGTGTATGTATATATATATATAACAACGTCTTATTAAATACAAACTTTTTCGACCTTAGAAATAGTGAAATAATCCCGTATTGCTTTCACATTGATTTACTCTGTTTCTTTTTCATTTCTAAGTAGCCTTGTTAAATTTATGTGGACAGAGAGTGAATGTTTGTTATAGAAATCTTTCTTTTTCACGTAGCACTAAGTCCTGTATATATATAGCTAGATGTCGGTAAGTATACATGTTAAGTCTCGCTATATGTATCCACAGTTCGGATCTAAATCATATACGCACATATACTTTTTATTAAAAACAATCAAACCACTTTCCACAGAGGTGTAGGAGGCTAATTAAAAGTGGGTGAGAGGATCCGCTCTCCCCGTTTCCTACGACACTGTATTATTATTACTCTAAGAGAAACATATTTTCCATTACACTCGCACATACATAATACCTATAAGTAAATATTACATACTGACACATACATAATACCGATAAGTAAATATTACATACTGACACATACATAATACCGATAAGTAAATATTACATACTCACACATACATAATACCTATAAGTAAATATTATATACTGACACATACATAATACCGATAAGTAAATATTACATACTCACACATACATAATACCTATAAGTAAATATTACATACTCACACATACATAATACCTATAAGTAAATATAAAGATACTCAGACATACATAATACCTATAAGTAAATATTAGATACTCAGACATACATAATACCTATAAGTAAATATTACATACTCACACATACATAATACCTATAAGTAAATATTAGATACTCGCACATACATAATACCTATAAGTAAATATTAGATACTCGCACATACATAATACCTATAAGTAAGTATTACATACTGACACATACATAATACCTATAAGTAAGTATTACATACTCACACATACATAATACCTATAAGTAAGTATTACATACTCACACATACATAATACCTATAAGTAAGTATTACATACTCACACATA
>NW_013666943.1:300312-302341 GCF_000517525.1 Limulus polyphemus
CATACTGACACATACATAATAGCTATAAGTAAATATTACATACTGACACATACATAATAGCTATAAGTAAATATTACATACTGACACATACATAATACCTATAAGTAAATATTACATACTGACACATACATAATAGCTATAAGTAAATATTACATACTGACACATACATAATACCTGTAAGTAAATATTACATACTGACACATACATAATACCTATAAGTAAATATTACATACTCACACATACTTAAAATGGACGGCAGTTTCTGATGTTTTTACAAAATGAAGTCTCGATTTCTTTTATCCATTATTTGAAACTTTAAATATCAAAACTTTAGGAAGATAGTTTTAGATAATTCTGCTGAAATAACTCAACTATTATTGTACAGGTTTCATTTAGGTCACCAATTTACTCATTTACATATATAACATATAATGATCATTAAAAAATATAAAAACAAATAATTTGAAAACTCGTAATATAGGTATTACACAAACAGCCAAAGCTATTCGAAGTGCAAAAATTTCACAATATTTTGACCAATGATAAACCATTCGACTCCAATTTTAAAGAGTTTTAATTCAATATTTTGTTTAGCTGACATGTATTCTAATATAATCCGTCGGTGAATGAAGTTACAGATCATTGTCTATAAATATATTTTGGATAGCTAGTTAATTTTAACTTCTAAAGTAATATATATGTAAAACTTATAAAGTACTTTTACAGATACATTTTACAGATATTCCCTACGCTTACAGAGAATTCATCTATGGTTACATGTAACTTTACTCCGAGTAGAAATATTCGATAGAATGTTTATTCCAGTTTCTCTCTGAGGCCAACTTTTCCCGCTAAAAACAACCATCAGATGGTTCTCCAATCGAGTGTTGTGATAAATGTGTCACTGGATATTTTATGAACTCGTAAATAACTTCCGAAAAATGTTATGTGATTAAGAGTTTGTGAGAAGTTTCACTTTCGTCGTTAATAGAGTTGAATCTTCGGGGGGGGGGGGAGCAACTTCACCACATTAATCATATTGAAGCTGAGTATATCTGTTTCAAAACATTAGTCATATTGAAGCTGAATACATCTGTTTCAAAACATTAATCATATTGAAGTACAGCTTTACTAAAGTTGACTACATCTACCTCACCACATTAGTTCATATTGAAGTACAGCTTTACTAAAGTTGGACTACATATATCTCACCACATTAGTTATATTGAAGTACTGCTTTACTAAAGTTGACTACATCTACCTCACCACATTATTCATATTGAAGTACAGCTTTACTAAATTTGACTACATATACCTCACCACATTAGTTATATTGAAGTACAGCTTTACTAAAGTTGACTACATATATCTCACCACATTAGTTATATTAAAGAAGCAGCTTTACTAAAGTTGACTACATCTACCTCACCACTTTAGTCATATTAAAGAAGCAGCTTTACTAAAGTTGACTACATCTACCTCACCACATTAGTCATATTAACGGAAAAGCTTTGTATTAGAAGAAACAATGTTGTTTTTACGAATTATGTTCAATGATAAACCTTACAACATATTTGGTATTTTAATTGTTCTTTTCAAGTAACCTAGACTGGACCTCACATTTCTTTCTCGCAAAATTCACAATTTTGTGATGAAAGAATAAAACTAAAACTAT
Source organism: Limulus polyphemus (assembly GCF_000517525.1). Classification (NCBI taxonomy): domain Eukaryota; kingdom Metazoa; phylum Arthropoda; class Merostomata; order Xiphosura; family Limulidae; genus Limulus; species Limulus polyphemus. The sequence goes on from NW_013666943.1 coordinate 301,988, forward strand.
TGCAATTCTCACTACTATATTGGTAATGTTAAGGAATTAATCTGATTACACTGATCATGTTAAATAATAAATCCAGCTACACTGATCATGTTAAATAATAAATCCGGCTACACTGATCATGTTAAGAAATTAATCTGACTACACTGATCATGTTAAATAATAAATCCGACTACAATGATTATGTTAAGGAATAAATCTGACAACACTGGTCATGTTAAGGAACAAATCCGGCTACACCGATCATGTTAAGAAATTAATCTGACTACACTGATCATGTTAAATAATAAATCCGGCTACACTGATCATGTTAAATAATAAATCCGGCTACACTGATCATGTTAAGAAATTAATCTG
>NW_013666943.1:303275-303884 GCF_000517525.1 Limulus polyphemus
CGACTACATCTACCTCACCACACTAGTCTTATTGAAACAGCAGCCTTACTGAGGCCGACTACATCTACCTCACCACACTAGTCTTATTGAAACAGCAGCCTTACTGAAGCCGACTACATCTACCTGACCACATTAGTTATATTGAAACAGCAGCCTTACTGAAGCCGACTACATCTACCTCACCACATTAGTCTTATTGAAACAGCAGCCTTACTGAAGCCGACTACATCTACCTCACCACATTAGTCTTATTGAAACAGCAGCCTTACTGAAGCCGACTACATTTAACTCACCACATTAGTCATATTAAAGAAGCAGCTTTACTAAAGTTGACTACATCTACCTCACCACATTAGTCATATTAAAGAAGCAGCTTTACTAAAGTTGACTACATCTACCTCACCACTTTAGTCATATTAAAGAAGCAGCTTTACTAACGTTGACTACATTTAACTCACCACATTAGTCATATTAAAGAAGCAGCTTTACTAAAGTTGACTACATTTAACTCACCACATTAGTCATATTAAAGAAGCAGCTTTACTAAAGTTGACTACATCTACCTCACCACATTAGTCATATTAAAGAAGCAGCTTTACTAAAGTTGAC
>NW_013666943.1:304884-306538 GCF_000517525.1 Limulus polyphemus
CATGTTAAGAAATTAATCTGACTACACTGATCATGTTAAATAATAAATCCGGCTACACTGATCATGTTAAATAATAAATCCGGCTACACTGATCATGTTAAGAAATTAATCTGACAACACTGGTCATGTTAAGGAATAAATCCGACTATACTGGTTATGTTAAGGAATAAATCCGACAACACTGGTCATGTTAAGGAACAAATCCGGCTACACTGGAAATGATAAGGAATTAATCCAGCTACATTGATCATGTTAAGGACGTATTTTGTCTGACCAAACTGGTCGTGTTAAATTGGTTATGATAAAGAAGCTATCTGACTATAATGTGCAGGATTTTTGAATAATCTATTTACATTACCTATATTTTTAAAAACAAGTATCGTTACATAAATATTTCTAATCTTCACTAGGTAGGTCACTTGAAACTTGTTCTGGATATACTTGACCACACTGAAAGAGTGATATTATAAAGCGAGACCCCTTACGCCCCTATACGCTATATCGTTTACATATTAGCAACTCGGCTCGTAAACATTGAAAAGTACATTTTAAGCCTAACGATAATTATATTTCAACATGTACGTTACATGATGAATATAAATAGAAACAATTGTACTTCTTTATAGTTAATACTTGATACATTATTACATTTATCCAATTCTGTAAATAGTCGTATATTGAATGAAACATTATAGTATTTTCAATATTATTATCATACTCGTTTTTATTGTTTTTCTTTATTTTTGATACATTTTTACTAATATGCGTGTAAGATATTGTAATATTCTTTAAGTACCTTCTCTATCATGTTACATAGTATCACTAAACTGTCCCTCTCACTGAGGCCCGGCATGGCCAGGTGGTTAGGACTCGACTGGCAATCTGAGGGTCGTGGGTTCGAATCTCCGTCCCACCAAACAGTCGTGGGGGCGTTATAAAGTAACGGTCAATCCCACTATTCGTTGGTAAAAAAGTAGCCCAACATGATGACTAGCTGCCTTCCCTCTAGTCTTACACTGCTAAATTAGGGACGGCTAGCCCTCGTGTAGCTTTGCGCGAAATTCAAAACAAACAAACTAACTAACTGTAACATGGCATATGTAAACAAATTGTTCTGGTGCAAAATTTGAATTTCTAGAAACATAATCTATTTCAAATTCACAAAATCTAATTCATTTCGAGGCATGCCCATAACTCAGAGTAAATTCTTGCTCTTAACAATGCAAACAGATTTCTGGTCATAGAAATAGCTCGCTGTTAACAATGTGATGAAAATGCTGGTCATATAAATAATACGAAATATTCAGATCATTAGTAATAATGCGATCAGAATGGTGGACATACAAATAATGGACAATAGTTAGCTCTTTGCTAGTAATGTGATAAAAAATTTAGGGATATACATAATGCGAACTATTCAACTTACTTCTAATAACACGATCAGAATGCTAGGCATAATAAATAATAATATGTTATAACAATAAAAATCGGGTTTCGATACTTACGGCGGGCAGAGCGCAGATAGATAATTATATGGCTTTGTGCTTAAAAACAAACAATTATAAATAAGGTGAAATATACAGTGATTACAGTTGGTTTAGTATTGTTTGTTATGGATTTCGCGCAAAGCTACACGAGGGCTATCTGCGCTAGC
>NW_013666943.1:306996-315927 GCF_000517525.1 Limulus polyphemus
GGAAGGCAGTTGGTCATCATCACCCACCGCCAACTCTTGGGCTACTCTTTTACCAACGAATAGTGGGATTGACCGTCACATTATAATGCCCCTACGGCTGAAAGGACGAGCATGCTTGGTGTGACGGGGATTCGAACCCACGACCCTCAGATTGTGAGTCGAGCGCCCTAACCACCTGGCCATGCCGGGCCATGGTTAAGTAAATACATATTAAATGATTTTTTCTCTAGACGGTTTATCACCAGAATTTACTTTTTCACGATATCTTTGAAGCTATTTTAAGTTTGGTTTATAACTTTAATAAACAAAACTACACAATGGGCTATTTGTGCTGTGCCCACTACTAGTATTGAAACCCGAATTTTAGCGTTTTAAGCCTCGAGACTTACCGCTGAGCCACTGTGGGGGTAGGGGGGCTTGGACAAAATTATTCACTGAGAACAAATGTCGCCACATTAATTTTTGTCTAAAGTAGAACTTTGCACTTGCATAAAAATCATTGCTATTTTTTCGTATATTTTCGTACTTGTGTCTATTTGATGAAACAGATGTCAGTACAGAAAACACAGAATGTTGTTGCTGTTGTTGTTTATTGTTTTAGGTTTCTAACGGGTATTTTTTTAACGCCAGGTTCTTAATTTTTAAAAATCATCGTCTTCTTCGGTGTTTCTCTTCGCTTAGTACAAAAGCAATCTATTATTATCTAATGAAAAAAAACATTAACTTTTATGTTACAATACCTAATGTATATAGCCATAGAGGAGTCCCCGTTTTACTTACTATCTACTAACTCTATGGTAACGCTACAAAATACTTATTACATGCGAAATTGCGACTGCCGTATCTACTACATCTGCTAACACTCTGGCTTCGCGAACACCCTACAAAATGTATATTTTACAAAGTAATTACTGGTCTATGATGCAGTCTGTATCCCCCATTATAAAGCAAAAATCAATAGGCTAACGTTTAGACAATTATAAGGCTAGGTTAGGGCTTTTAGCATACAAATCCTTTACACGTACCAATCTTTCTAGACTTCTCTATGTACAATGATTTCCTTCGTTTTATGACTCAAATCGATTTAAAGGTATTTATTAACAGAGTTGCAAGTACGAACGATGAAATAAAGTGAATATAAAGGCTTGTTCACACCGGTTAAAGATAGACAGATAAAGAGAGCTGTGCATAATGGAATGTTCTCTACATTTTTCAAGCCATGTGTGAATACTCTGTATTAATTTGAGTATCGCAATTACCAAAGTGTATGAGTATTGATACTGTTCTCCATGTTTTATTGATGCTGTGTATAAGGTTAAAAAAAAAGTCGCCCAACTATTAAATTTGCTTTTACAAAAATACACACACATTTGTAATTTTTTGCTTGAATGTCTTTAATAAGTCATTATGACGCCAAGCGTATGAACTCAGACGACATATTACAAACGTTAAAATCAACGTCAGTCAAACGAAGCACAAGTTTACATACGTAGCTCCGTTTATGTTAACAGTGGTAGCTCATACATAATATTCTACTTATGGTATCAGTAGTAGGTCATACATAATATTCTACTTAAGTTAGCAGTGGTAGCTCATACATAATACTCCACTTATGTTAGCAGTGGTAGCTCATACATAATACTCCACTTATGGTAGCAGTGGTAGCTCATACATAATACTCCACTTACGGTAGCAGTGGTAGCTCATACATAATACTCCACTTATGGTAGCAGTGGTAGCTCATACATAATGCTCCACTTATGGTAGCAGTGATAGCTCATACATAATGCTCCACTTGTGGTGACAGTGGTAGCTCATACATAATATTCCACTTATGTTAGCAGTTGTAGCTCATACATAATATTCCACTTATATTAGCAGTGGTAGCTAATACATAATATTCCACTTATAGTAGCAGTGGTAACTCGTACATAATATTCCACTTATGGTAGCAGTGGTAGCTCATACATAATACTCCACTTATGACAGCATTGGTAGCTCATACATAATACTCCACTTATGGTAGCAGTGTAGCTCATACATAATATTCTACTTATGGTAGCAGTGGTAGCTCATACATAGTATTCCACTTATGGTAGCAGTGGTAACTCGTACATAATATTCCACTTAAGGTAGCAGTGGTAACTCGTACATAATATTCCACTTAAGGTAGCAGTGGTAGCTCATGCATAATACTTCACTTATATTAACAGTGGTAGCTCATACATAATACTCCACTTATGGTAGCAGTGGTAGCTCATACATAATATTCTACTTAAGGCAACACTGGTAGCTCAAATATAATACTTTCCTTATGGTAACAGTAGTGATTCATACATAATACTCTTCTTATGGTAGAAATGGTAGCTTGTACCTATTACTCTAATTGTGGTAGGTACCAAGTCCATTTTATACACTTAATCCACCTACTAATTTTTGGTATTTCCAGCCTGAATGGCACATTATGGTTCATATCATGACTCGAACGATACGCAACCCGCCACGCTGATTGCTCAGTTCTGCTAGACCACATTCACTGGTAGTAATGTTACTTTATTTCACATTGTTTCACTAGTTGGTAGCAATGGCAACTTGTTAACTGTTTAATAGAAATTATGTTATAGTTGTTGTTTTATCATGGTACCTGCTCATAGCTGAGAGACTAGAGACAGGGCAGCTAAACAACGGCACCCACCGCTAACTTTTGGATTAATCTTATATGAACGAATAGTGGGATTTTATTGTTGAAAAAATGTGCAGTTCTTTGGTTAGTTTAAAACTCTCTTAGGCCACTGCTGTCTGATCAAATAGTGAGATTTGACCGTTAACCTCGTGGCGCACCCATGCTCCCAAAATACGAAGTGCATTTTGGGAATTACGAGTCGCAAACCAGGAATCCTTAGATTCGCTAGCCAATAATTCTAGTCCAACGCCTTGATAAGGGAAGGTAGATCTCTGAATTGACATTGTAAACTGTTTTCTAGAAACATTACTTTTACTTTTACCAATGGTCCTAGTGACTTGTCTTTTCTTCTTTACATTTAACACTAATGCATTTCAGATCAACGCCTTATCTTTGTTACTAACACTGAATTTTCAGTAATTTGGGTGACGCTATATTTCTCATAGTACAATCTTCTCTTATGTGCAGTCTCAACTTAGCCTAAGGCATAAACTCCTCGATCAAACATGGAAAGAAAAGTTCGAAATTGTTTTCTTTCTAGCTGAAGGCTCTTTATCTGGACCATTGTCCTCTAGTATTTTGAAATAAAAAGAAGGAAAAGGACACGTAGATATTAAAAGCGAAGTAGCAAATCACTAAGAACTGACAAGAAGAACAGATAGACTCAAAATGTTACCTATATATATATATATATATATATATATATATAATAATAATAATAAAACTATAATTTAGTTCTAATACTAAATTATTATGATACAAATATGTTAGTTCTTAAATATCGTCTATTATTTTATTGTAAAAATATTCCGAAACTTTTTTGCCTTTTGCCCTATTATAATAAAACCAATATAAGGAATTCTGACTTGGAAAATTTCAAAAATACAAAGTACTCTTCCATAAACACATATATTCCGTCATTTTCGACCCCGAACTGAAGTTACTACAAATGTCATTTGTTCTCGACAGCGTTTAATCCTCCGTGTAGGATACAATAAGCTGTTATGGAAAGTGATAAAGTTTTTGTTTTTGATGTGGTTTGGAGATAATTATCAAAACAGTGAATAAAATAGGTATAACATGGAAATGTCATATAGTTATAATGAACGATGCCAGAGTACAGTCATGTTTTTATTATGATTGGTTATCATTCAACTAATAAGACAATGCCACACTGCGTGCAAAATAACAGTCAGTGATACTATCCCCATCAGTAGTGTGGTGATGCACTCATTGCTCCAAGGACATAAATGCTACATGATAAACATATAGACGGCAAAGTTTTGGCTGGTGAAGGTTACTCCATGCGACGTATTTGGGCCTGGCATGGCCTGATGATCAGGGCACTCGACTCGCAATCCGCGGGTTCGAATCCCGTCCACCGAAAATGATCGCCCTTTCAGCCGTGAGAGCGTTATAATGTGACGGTCATTCCCACTATTTGTTGGTAAAAAAATAACCTAATTAGGGTCAGCTAGCGCAGGTAACCCTCGAAATTCATACCAACAGCGACAGATTAATGCGGAGTTTCATGTTTCGGTAATAGCTGTATGGAACTCTAACGAAGTAACATGAAAATAGTACTATATATGATAGAATTAGTAGAGGTAGAAAGCCCAACTCCTTCAAAGTGATGCTAAGTAACTCAAGGTATGCTATTTACGTGATACACGATAGTACAGTAAAATATTGCTTAAAGCCTAAGTGTAAGTACAGGTATGAATCTTACCTCCATTATAGTAGGATACAGATTATCACGAAGTGACCTCCTTGGACGTGTAGCTGCCTCACAAATCGCTTCTGAGAGAGAAAAACAGACCAAAAGGCTGATATAAGCATCATAATTCAAACTACGTGATAAGCAAAGCTAGACGAGGAGGCTCTTTACAAATGAATACAAAGTCAGATTTTTGGACTAAAGTCAACGATAGTTTGTTTAATGACAGAGAGAGAGGAACGGTATAATGGTCAGTGTACAACATGCACAATGAAGTATGCAGGAGGGTGATACAAATGTGGGCTGTGTCTTAGCGATGGTGTTTTAGATCTACACAAAACTGATGGCACCTCGACTGCTTGTATATGTAAGCAAATTATTAGCCGTCATGTCATTCCCTCAGTAATAAGTCCTGCTAAGCAGGGATTAAACATCCAACCATACAATGATATGCAGAAAATGTGGTTAAATAATTCTTGTGAGCAGAAGAGAGCGATGTAAACCCCATCGTCATGTCTTGGTCCAGACATGAACGTTCTCGGGAATATGAGGGCTTATATATAAAAACTGAGAATGTCAAAAGACAACCAATCAACTTGGCTCGATTGCGGGGACACTAGAAACAATATTTCACACAAATACATTGATAAACTTGTAGTATGAAAACAAGATGTATTGGTTTGTTTAAAGCAAATAAAAAATACTACTGTAATGTACAAACGTACTTTCTATAATAATGTATTGACCATTTAGTTTGTGACTCTTCTAGTTTAATCACCTGTAAGTTTCATTAATTACTTCCATTACTCTACATACTTCATCTACAGGGAAAACAGATCCACCTTTATTAACTGTGGATATAAATTTGTTTTTTCAGGTTGTAAAAAACGAAACTTGTTGGTTACATGTATTCATTCCCAAGAATGAATTAAACGTACTCCCTTTTACCCATATGTAAAACAGAAGCTTTATCAGGAGTTTGACGTTAACTTGGAGGTGAAGTTCCTCATCAGGAACAGTAGATGGAAAAATGCAAGTTCAAAATTGTATATCAAAGATTTTGTGTTTTTAATCTTTTTTCTCCGAAGAATAGATTTCAGAATCAAGACATTCGGTAGTGTGTGTCGTGCGGCCAAAACAACCCGCTGCTGGTCACACAGTTTGTGTTATAAACAGTAGTGATAGTTTAGAGAATTTTACACCTTCTGTATCTCAGAATACGGTTATCCGAACGATCGCATATTTACAGTGGATGTGCCTTACTATACTCTTTCTCCAAATTTCAAGGCAATCCATTAAGAAATGTAACATCTCTAATTTTGATTGAGTTTCTTCTTTTTTCTTCGCATCAAAAGTACGGAAGCTTGATTTGATAGAAAAACATACTTAACTTTTATTGATTTTTGTTTTCAAATTTGGTACACAGGAAAACCACCATCGTATATTTTAAAAAATCTGTTTGGTTTTGTAAAGCACAGATCTGTTCCGGGTTACGATCTTAAAACTATTTTGTTTTACCCATCATCATGCCCCATGTTGAACAAAATAATATACGTGGCTTAGCTAACTAATGAATGAATATTTGCTGTAAAATCCTTATCAATGCTATAAGTGTAGCTACCAGTTTGGACGCCAAATTTGATTTCATTCCATTAAGTTACGCACTCGGTCCTTTTTTGACCACACCATTTTTTTTTCACACCTAAGGTGTTTTTGATTAGATGTATTATAAGAAAGCATCTTTAATGTTTCTTATTTTGGTTAGACCGTTAGAATCTAAAATTATGTCCATGTATTTGATAACTACCATACAAACAACGAGACCCCAACGCCTTTGAGAAATATACCTGTCTTCTTTAGTGGTAAGGGGAGAAGAGTCTGGATATACAAAACGTAAAGTCTGATGTTGCACGTGAGCTCTTGTGTATCTTTGGCCTATTTTTATGTAGCCGTTTTAGTTATAATCTTTGGAGTTAGGTTGCTATAACAGAGCTCAGAGATAACCATACGTATATCTTTGGAGTTAGGTTGCTTTAAACAGAGCTCAGAGATAATCATACGTGTATCTTTGGAGTTAGGTTGCTTTAAACAGTGCTCAGAGATAACCATACGTATATCTTTGGAGTTAGGTTGCTTTAAACAGAGCTCAGAGATAATCATACGTGTATCTTTGGAGTTAGGTTGCTTTAAACAGAGCTCAGAGATAACCATACGATTCTACACGTGTTTTTTGGTGATTGTTTCCCTTGGACAAATAGTTTTAAAGATATTACCATTTTAAATTTCAGGTTTTCTTTATAACCACTATATAGTTCCCTCTTCAAACTGGCTCTAAATTATGTTTTCCTCTTTCACTTATCTTTTTTTCATCTTCAAATCATTGATTCTGAACGAGTAGAAAGGACCTTCGTCTGAAAGTAAACTAGCGTGCCTTTTTATTCAGTACCTATCCAGTTACTCGCTAAATGTCAAAACGATTCTCATGGCCTGTTACACAGCGTAAACATGGAGTTTAATTAAACCTTTTAGCATGATTATCAGTTGAAAATTATTTGATTGATCACGTCAAATTTGTTTGTAAAAGAAATGTCGAAATGTAGACTCGACGGCAGATTAACTACAAACAAGTAAACTTCAGTTTAATCAAAAACTGATAAAAACGATTAGCATTTTCGTGAACTAAAAGTGGCCAGTGTAGAACTTCATAAGCTAGATGATGTAGGCTGAACATAAACATATATTCTCCCAGTAGGTTAGCTACGGTAGAAACTACATAACATTTATCAACGAAATTAGCTGTAAAACCTAGAGTATTATAGCTTTGTGATATGATTGAAATAACAAAAGTTTGGAGTTAAGAGAACTTACATAATATATCTTCACCTCCCCCCCCCCCCACTTTTATTTGCTTTCGTTTTTAAGACTTAATTACCGTTTACACATAAAAAATTGTAGAAAACTTGTTCCTGGTGATACGTTAACTTGCAGTAACGTTATCACATCCTCTTTTTTTTTTCAGCTTGCGTCGTGTGTTATTCTTTAGTTGCTGTACGATTTCCTTTACAAAAGAATTAAAGAAAATATTTAAAATTACTACAAATAAAGTACGTACTGTTTAGCAAACATCAAAATAATCTCTCTAGAATATATTAATGCTGGCGTTATTTTACCTTATACCGTTTACGTTGACCTTATACCTACGGGTAAACACGAAGGTAGTTCGATCATGATATGGGGGTGAAGAACACCTTGTACCTGCGGGTAAACACATAGGTAGTTCGATCATGATATGGGTTTACCCGTAGGTATAAGGTGTTCTTCACCTACGTAGGTAGTTCGATCATGATATGTAGGCGAGAAAAAAATGATCCAAAGCTTACGGCTAAGCTAACTCTGGAATTCTTGAAGAAATCAAAGGTAAAAGTTCTGGAAAACTCTGCGACCAACAGATCCAAATCCAATAGAAACGCTTTGGGCTAATCAGAAAAAGCTGTAACGAAACATTGTGTGTCCAATCTGACTGAACTGAGGGAAATGTGAAAGATTGAACAGGTTCACATTTCTCTAACAAGATGTAATGCACAGGCTAAAAATTATCATAAACACCTGAAAACTGTAATAAAAAAAAGCAAAAGGGAGGGCTCTAAAACAGGGAGTACCAATATTTTAATTTGACCAAATACTTTAAATTAAATATATTTGTTTTTGATAGAGATCATTTGTTAAATTTCTAGAAAGTGGGTATTTTGCATGTTAGTTTTATTTATTAAAAGCGAATAAAGTTTACAGAATATTTCTCCTTAATCTTTTACTTTAACTTATGGTATAATAAGCATAGAACAGTAAATACTATCTGTGTCTGTGTGTAATAGGTCTCTGAACTTTTCTTTGTTCTAATCATACAACTTTGTTGAAGTGGTTTCTGCTGTGTGGAATCAAACCAACGTTTTTTGACAATACAAGTCCATAAACTTTCCGCTGATCCACCGGGGGAGTTAACAGTAGCCCTAACTTAGAGCAATCGTATTGGTTTCGCTCGTTTTAAACTTCGCGCAAAGCTACACGAGAGCTATCTGGGCTAGTCGTCCCTAATTTAGCAATAAAAGACTAGAGGGACGGCAGTAGTAATCACCACTCTTGGGCTAATCATTTACCAACGAATAGTGGGATTTACCGAAATATTATAACGGCCCTATTGGCTGAAAGAGCGAGCATGTTTGGTGGGATTGCGAGTCGAGCATCCTAACCATCTGACCATGCGAGGCCAGGTTTGTTTAGTGCTACATTCGCTATATTCTAAACATTATCATCGAAAAAACAATCTTTAGAGATTTTTCGTGAATGTACATTGCCAATATATTGTTACGTCTCCGTTCGTTAATTGATTTTTCGTAACTTCGTTCCGACGAAACTTTAGCGACACAAGTCCTTTCTTTATAAAACTGGTTTATTCTTTCCGAATACAACTTTACGATACACTTATTTTCAACAGTCGCTCTATAACAAACGCTATATCAACGAACGTTAACTT